>NC_090225.1:29767684-30067684 GCF_024489055.1 Chanodichthys erythropterus | reverse complement strand
TCTCGTCTGAATAGGGCTAAAGGGAAATTTGTTCTTGTTGTTTTTGCTCCTAGTAGTTATTCATGCAGCTACTATAATGAATGATTCATGCTTCAAAATTAAAGGTTACACTGAAGTTAGTTCAATACAATGCAATTCAACTGAAATACTACTATTTGATACCGTGTCTACACCAGACATGAGTGGCACACTGCCACGATACTAGACAGCTGTCTACATTGATACAACACACCTTTAGTTGACAGACACCCAGTTTCTATAGCTGCTACAGCCACTTTATGAAATCAAATTATTTTATGAACAAATTTCAAACTATATGAAAACATGAAAACATTTAAGAAGTTATTTTTTTCATTAAAACCAGTTTGTCATGTTAGTCTGTCTACAAATAATCTTTTTTCTAATGATGTATGCAGTTGTAGCAATACAAATGGTATAACAATTATATAAACCAATTGATATAAATACATTTTTTTTTTTTACTAATTGATATCTGAACATTCTGAGATAATGTACAGCCCTGTAGTAATAGTGTGATACGTATGTAGCATGTCTGTACCTTTCATGCCAGCAATACCAGGCCGCCCAGGTAAACCCCGCTGCCCTTGCAGTCCGTTAGAACCAGACAAACCTGGGAATCCTCGAGAGCCATGAGGGCCTGGTGGCCCTGGAGGCCCTGGGGGTCCCACGCGTGTGTAGCAGTGCTCACAGCTTCTGTGATGATTGTGCTGGCTACTCAATAGAAGAGCAGGTATCTCAGCTGTAACCCCCAAAAAATAATAAGACATCTGTCTCAACTTATGAACATGTACATTCAGGGATTAAAACTTTTCACTCACCAGCCAATTTGGCTACTACATTTAGTTGACTAGCCAAAACAGAAATATCAGAAATAAATGGTATCAAAATTACTTAAATGCTTAAATTTAAATATATTTATTATTAAATCAGATTCTGAATCATTGAATGCATTTTAAATGTATTACATTAAATCCCTGTTTGCGGATACATAAAAATAAAATAGCAATTTTATCTTTATATATATATATATATATATATATATATATATATATATATATATATATATATATATATATATATATATATATATTCTGTGCAATATAGTGAAACACCTTTGGGTACTCACATCGAAGGATGTCTCTGCAAATCTGTTGAATGTGTTGCTCTGAAAACTCTCTGCCCTGCAAAAACACATGGGAACAAGAGTTTCTGTTCAACTGTCCATGCAGTATTATATCCTCCATTGACTAGATTATCTTACTGGAGAGTGCAACAATTAACGATACAGTTATTTGGAAACATTATACATACAGGTCGTCCCTCGGGTCCAGGTGGTCCCGGGGGGCCTATTTCTCCTATTTCTCCTCTGGGCCCTGAGGGTCCCGTCTGTCCTCGCTGTCCAGGAGGCCCCTGGTGGCCGTTCGGACCCCTCTGCCCCGGCTCTCCTGCTGTCCCTTTCTGACATGCGCACAAACACAACTCAACACACTCACAGTAGAGCTAATGGGTGACAGTACATTCAGATCAGAGATGTGCCCACCTCTCCTTTCTGCCCAGCTGGCCCAGGTAAACCCTGTGTAGAAAGAAGTCACATATAGGAATTGTGTTATTAACAGCTCCATAACAATAAAGCAACAATAATAGCTTTTACAAAGAAACCTTTATGATTTGGTAAAAGTATGTGATGCTAGTAACTGCCAGGAAATTAGTCTGTGATTAAACACCTCAATAAATATATGTAAAATGCTGCAAATTCACTAGATAGCCATCTATAGATAACCATACGAACAAGCACACTTCGAAATGGACTGTTAATCAGTTATACTAGGGGAAAACACTCTATCTATCTATCTATCTATCTATCTATCTATCTATCTATCTATCTATCTATCTATCTATCTATCTATCTATCTATCTATCTATCTATCTATCTATCTATCTATCTATCTATCTATCTATCTATCTATCTATCTATCTATCTATCTATCTATCTATCTATCTATCTATCTTTAGTGTTCACTCTGTAAAGCACTCTGTTACTATCAAGAGAAACTACTCCACCTTGTGGTTGATTCTGCAATTTCAGACACAGAAATTAATGTTACTTATTATCAAAGCGTTTATTTATTTATTTATTTATTTATTTATTTTTTAATTTAATCTCTTCATCCAGTTGTGTAATTCCAAAATGTGTAAAATTCAGTGTGCTGTAGGTTTTATTAAAAAAAAAAGTTGCTGGTCAAAGTTACATTTTGTTATAAATATGATATAATATGAGTGTGCATATTACATATACAATCTAACCAAAATTTATTCAGACACCTTGAACATTTCATTCATTAATACAGTTTATTTACTATAGTTTAAAAAAAAAAAAGATAATTAAATATGACAAGACCACAGAGTTAAACTGTCAGACAAAAAAACAATCTTAATTTTGTCAGATAACACTTAAGCAAAGTGTCTGAATCATTTTTTGGTCCCAAATTTTTATCAATTTTACTGGTAGTCCACTGAATGAAGATTTTTTGGGTATAATATGTCACAGTTTACTTTATTTTGCTATCCTCACTTACATAAATGACTATAGTGTCCTGCACCCACTAGTAAAAATATAACAAAAATATCAAAAATATCTGAATAACTTTTGGTTTGACTGTATCTCTCTCTCTCACACACACACACACACACACACACACACACACTTACATGAACACCGGGTCTCCCAGAGTCTCCTCTTTCACCTTTCATCCCCTGTTTAAATTGCAAAAACAAAATTTAGTAACAGATACATATAAATGTGTAGAACATCTTAGGTTTGTGAACATCTAAGCATGTTCTATTAAATCACTTATATTGTATGAGGGCTGCTTCTAAAGTATGTTTGAATACTTGAAATCATGACAACTGAAACTTCTTTGTTTCATCTATGTCAAAAACATTTATCATAATGCCCTGCATTATAGATCATGGCCTTGATCAGTGGGGCCAGATATTCTTTGGTCCAAGAAATTATAAAATGTACAAATAAATTACAAGTTAATATATATATATATATATATATATATATAAATACTTAAAAATAAATTAAAATACTTGAAACTTTTACTTCAATACATTTTTCTTAATTTTAATTAAATTTGAAGGATTAATTACACAGAATTTTTTTTATTTTATGCTGCAATAATATTCGATTTTATACTGTAGTCATTCAAGGGACGGAAACGTTCTGCTGCTTGAAAAATCATCCATGAAGTGAATATTTGACTGCCAACTGAATCTGAATTAAATGATTATATTTCTTGTCACAGAGATCAGATGATTAAATAAAATGTTAATAATAATAGGGCCCAATGAAATGTGTTTAATTTTTTCAGAAATCCTGTGTTGTCTTTTTAAATTTTCTTGATTCTGCATTTTATTATTATTTTAATACAAATTCATTTAAAAGTGGTAACTAAACAAATGCATACATCTTCAAAAATGTAATTTATCTTTTTATATTCATATTTAAATAGCAGTCTTTATGATTTGATTAAGTCTACAGCCCTACGTTTGATTTATTTGCCAAATTCCATGACATTCTGCATTATACAGTAAATTCAATTTTTATGACTGGATTCCACGATTCCACCCATGTTTTCCACATTGTGGAAATCAATGGACCTCAGTATAGTGACAAAAACAACATCTTAGACATGGCATGGCAATGTAAGTATACTGTAATTAAATCTGACAAACGTTTACATTTATGCATTTCAGTTGCGCCTTTACAGTACAATGTAGAACCTGCAAATTGGCCACATTTTCCACTGGAATACAAGCCAAAAGACATTGGCCAACATTTACTAGTGATCACATGTAATAAAAAAAAAATTAAGATTATTATTATTTTTCAATCACCAAAAATTGAGTTGTCTTAAAAGGAGGACTGAAAAGTTTCAGTTAGAAGAGAAGGTTCCCTTTTTGTCTAATAACAGAGATTACATTTCCACAAAAATCCTTATCATTAGCTCTAGCAATTATTTTCTTTTTTTTCCTCAGTAAACCACAACTGTAAATGGTTAACTTACATCTGCTCCTCTTTCACCAGCATCTCCTCTTTGACCCTGTAAAAACATTTCACAGTAAGGTTTGTAGAAAAACTGAAAAATTTATTCATATAACTAGATAAAGAGAATCCAAATAAACAAATCTTTCTATTATTTTACATATTTATTGACAAATACAGGTACTGGCCATATAATTAGAATATCATCAAAAAGTTGATTTATTTCACAAATTTCATTCAAAAAGTGAAACTTGTATGACAGAATTACAGAATTCATTACACACAGAATTATATATTTCAAATATTTATTTCTTTTAATTTTGATGATTATAACTGACAACTAAGGAAAATCCAAAATTCAGTATCTCAGAAAATTAGAATATTGTGAAAAGGTTCAATATTGAAGACACCTGGTGCCACACTCTAATCAGCTAATTAACTCAAAACACCTGCAAAGGCCTTTAAATGGTCTCAAAGTCTAGTTCTGTAGGCTACACAATCATGGGGAAGACTGCTGACTTGACAGTTGTCCAAAAGACGACCAGTGACACCTTGCACAAGGAGGGCAAGACACAAAAGGTCATTGCAAAAGAAGCTGGAGATTTCATTTTCCAACAGGACTTGGCACCTGCACACAGTGCCAAAGCCACCAGTACCTGGTTTAAGGACCATGGTATCCCTGTTCTTAATTGGCCAGCAAACTCGCCTGACCTTAACCCCATAGAAAATCTATGGGGTATTGTGAAGAGGAAGATGAGATATGCCAGACCCAACAATGCAGAAGAGCTGAAGGCCACTATCAGAGCAACCTGGGCTCTCATAACACCTGAGCAGTGCCACAGACTGATCGACTCCATGCCACGCCGCATTGCTGCAGTAATTCATGCAAAAGGAGGCTTTGTTGTTGAACCTCTAAGGTCAAAAGGTCGGAAGTTTCAATTAATGGGATAAAAGTCAGGAGTGTGTTTATCAAGCCCTGCCCTACTGAAAGAACAGAAACTGGTAAAGGTCTGGTCCTTCCCTCACCATGCTTCAAACAAAAGAGATTTCTGAGGACTTCCCAGGGAAGTTGCTACAGTTTGGTGGATTTTATGTTCCCATAAAATGTTAATCAACTTTATTTCAAAATTAACAATTTTGCATAGCTATTACTAAATTAGCAATATTGAGTATTAGTATATATGGACAAAAGTTTCAGGACACAGTTACTGAATTCAGGTGTTTTAATCAGACCCATTACTATAGTGTATAATATCAAGCACCTAGCCATGCAGTCTGCATTTACATACATTTGTAAGAAAAAAAAGAGAAGAGCTCAGTGATTTCAAGCATGGTGCTCTGATAGGATGCCACCTTTGCAATAAGTCAGTTCGTGAAATTTCATTCCTCCTTGATATTCCGCAGTCAATTGTAAGAAGTATTATTGGAAAGTGGAAGCATTTAGGAACAGCAGCAAATCAGCCACGAAGTGGAAGACCATGTAAAGTCACAGAGCGAACTGGTCGCCGAGTGCTGAAGCCATGGTGCCTAAAAGTCACCAACGCTCTGCTGATTCCATAGCTGTAGAGTTCCAAACTTTCACTAGCATATCAGCAGAAAAACTGTGTGGCGGGGGTTTCATGGAATGGGTTTCCATGGCCGAGCAGCTGCGTGCAAGCCTCACGTCATAAAGTACAATGCCAAGCATCTAATGGAGTGGCGTAAAGCACACCACCACTGCAGTGGAAACATGTTCCGTGGGGTGACGAATCACTATGTTTGTCAGTCTGATAGGTGAGTCTGGGTTAGGTGGATGCCAATGGACTGCAATGTGCCAACTGTAAAGTTCGGTGGTGGAGGGATGAGGTTATTATGGGGCTGTTTTTCAGGGGTTGGGTTAGGCACCTTACTTCCCGTGAAGGGAAAACTCTTCAGCCTACCAAGTCATTTTGGACCATGCTATGCTTCCAACTCTGCGGGAACAGTATGGGGAAGGCCCTTTTCTTTTCCAGCATGGCTGTGCCTCAGTGCACAAAGCAAGGTCCATAAGACATGGTTGGATGAGTTTGGTGTGGAGGAACTTGACAGGCCCTTACAAAGCCCTGACCTCAACCCCATCCAACACCTTTGGGATGAACTGGAAAGGAGATTGCGAGCTAAGTCTTCTTGCCCTGACCTCACAAATGCTCTACTAAATGAATGGGCAAAAATTAACAAAGAAACAGAGGGGGGTCAAAATGACAATTTTCATCTGAGATTTGTTGCCAAATTTCAGGGGGGTAAAAATTATTTTAGAAATATGGCAGCATAATTATTTTATTTTTACAGAGATTGGAAGGTCTGTTAGAAAAATCTGCTGACTTTCGCAATCTTTATTGCATTATATGCCAATGGTGACAGTTCAGAAATGGTAAAAAGCAGTCTTCAATCTCCCAAACCCCAAACTCTCTGAAAAAGTTCAAAATCTGAGTGTCTAATTTGACCAATCTAATAATTCTAATACCTAATATTTCAAGACCATATTCTCTCTCTTGTTCTCCGCCATTTACTGTGATCTTCCACCCTCTCAACATTGCAAGTCACCACCCACTTTTAAGCCCAGAAGACACTGCAAGTCAATGTATTTGTAAGCTCTTTCCTCAACTAATTAAGTAATTTTTTACCTATTATGCAAAATCCACACAGAAAGGTCTCCTGGCTCAGCTGAGGACAAAACCCACTGAGCCACTGTGCTGGGCCCCTTTTTTTTTGGTCATTTCCAAAACATTGAAACATTCAATATTTACCATAAATTATGGTAAATATTTACATTCAAATTACTATGCAGGTAATTTGTAATGAACAATATTGTATTATTGCATTGTAGCTAGAGGTTTCTAAATTTTAGACCAAACTATACTGATGATTTATGTATACTGTATCTCTACACTTGCGCCATAAATCACTGAATTAAATTGAAAATGAAAACCTTCTCCAAAAATGAAATGAGTTTATATGAAGAGTATCACGTGTAAAGTACAATGTGTGAGGCAGTTACTGCTACCATTTTACCATCTTTGAGATTATTTTCAAAAGGCTGTACAAAACTTTTGAATGATAGATTCATAACAAAATTGCCAGTTCTAACAGAGAGCAAACCCATAGTAATTAAGATTTAGCATTAAATTTAAAAACAGCTGTCAATAATTCATGTAGTTTCACTGAAAGCAGCCAATGCTTGTAAACCACAAGCAACATTTTCATGAATGCTTTTCTTGTTTGCCATGGTAGAAATGATCATTACCTTACTGAAGTTAATAGAGCTACACTTGGAAAATCTGCTCACCATAAAGTGGGCTTGCGCCTCCAAGACTGACCAAAAATGCAATGTCAGAGTTTTCTTTCTCATTAAATCAAAAGAAATAAATGCAATTTGGATGCAGTAACAAAATCATTTTCAGAAAGTTTAATAAATGTATGAGACATCCAAACCCCAGATAAAATGTGATGTGGAATCTTTATGAAGTGGTTATTAATTATTCACCTTCTGTCCCTGTGATCCTGGCATTCCTGGATGTCCTGGCTGGCCAGCAATCCCAGGTTCTCCAGGCTTACCCTTCATTAAAAAGCATGATAAATAAAGTTGAATCATGTAAAGATGCAGTCTATCAAGTTTGTTTCCTCTTCCTTCAGGAATCTGAAGAAGTTTAATTTGAATAAAATATTTTACCTCGTGCCCTGGAAGTCCTGGTTTACCGGCCTCTCCACTTTCCCCTTTAGTGCCCTAATATTGGAAATATATGTGAGTCAAAGTTAGGGAGTAAGAACTTTTATTAAATATCCCATGAAAAGGCTTGACAAGTGTGGTTCTGGACGGGGCCAATCAAAGTTATTTGCTTGCATCACAGTCGTGGATTTGCTATGTGGTAATGATACAGGGAGAGACTTTCTCATTCTAGAGAGCATTTATTGGACTAAATACAAAATAAGCACAAGATTATAGATATCTGGCCTGTGTAAATCTGAGGCTTTGTCTACCCTATATGTCATGAGCCGGGTTTGATTCTCTTGTTTTTTCCTCTGCCGTCATTGCCTATTGAACTCAATTGAACTCAGCTGCTTGTCATTACTGTCTGCATTCGCGCTGACTGCTGTTACACCTGTGGCTCTTTCCCTCTGATTTTCTGTTATTTCTCCTTGCTGTTTTCTATGTCTCTTTGTCAGATGATTAAATACCTGATGTTGGCATTGTCTCCCTACCCTTCTTCAGATATCCATAACCTTTGTTTGTGTGTGTTCGTCCCAGTCCCAGTCCCAGCCCATTCTGAAGCTCTCTTGTCCTCAGACCTGGCTTCGTCCATCTGCCAGGCGTTGTTCTCTCCATCAACAACCCACGGCGCCTCAAGATCCAAGACTGAGCAACTGATCTCTGCCAACCTTTACCCGTGACTGTTTCTTGTTTTCCCCTATGTGATAACCAGCTGCGAGCGGCCTTTTGTGACGGTGCTTGGCAGTCTGCCTCAGTTATTCAGTTTGGACTGGTGATTAAACTCTGTGAACTTGCATTTTCGCCTCTGGGTCTTCTATCTCACAACACCCTACTCTGGATACATTTAAAAACTGTTTTCATTTCAAAACTCTCTCCATCCACACTAGTGCTTTTAAGAGTTTTCCAAAACTTTCTTGTCCACACTGAAACATCCACACTGTGATTGAGTAAAATGTAATAAAAGCTCCCAGAGATAATACAGAGGGACCAGACATAATACATTTCTCACACCATTCTTCAGGCACAATAATTTTAGAAGCAAAATCTTTCGCCACTTACTGGTGCGTTCATGTGAAACTCAATCGCTACTCATTGTAAGGTCTAAAATGCAATCGCTCTCATGTTTTTACACAGGACAGCAAATGCAAGTAAATTTTCTGTAATGTGCTGGAATATAATATAAAGATTGTACAAAGTAACATGCGCCTCCTGGCGTGGTGATCCCAAGCACCCGTCCAAGGCCTGTAAGTCCTCATCCATGCTTGAGGGCAAGGCTTATAGAGCTGCGGGTCAGGCCACTTCCGCCTTTCGACTTTGCAGTCATGTGATGTCCACCTAAAGCTAAACCTGACAGACATGATGTACAGTAGTGTGATCGGACGCAGCTCCTCAACACCCCGGTCTCCAAGCTGGCCTCTTCGGTGAGCAGTCAAGGGTTTTTCCTAGCAATTCTTTGCCTTCCTTGTCAGGGCCATCTGTTCCATCTCGCTTCCCCACAGTGGGTACACCTGTAGTTCCTCTGAACCCACTGGCTCAGTTTATATTTTCTGGGGGCCTGGCAAGAGCACCTCAGTCCACACATTTTCAAATGCATTGTTCCTATGGACTGGTTTACAGTGATCGACCTGAAGGATGCATACTTTCATGTCTCCATTCTTCCTCGACACAGAGCATTCCTTCAGTTTGCTTTCGAGGAGCAGGCATACCAGTATGAGGTTCTCCCATTCAGGTTGTCCCTCTCTCCCCACGTCTTCACGAAGGTTGTGGAGGGAGAACTGGCTCCTCTCAGGGAACAATGTGTCTGTATCCTCCACTGCCTCGATGACTGGCTGATTATAGCTCACTCTCGAGAACAGTTGTGTGAGCACAGGGACCTGGTGCTCAGACACCTTGCCCGTATGGGCCTTCGGGTCAACTGGGAAAAGAGTAAACTCTCCCCTGTGCAGAGGATCTCTTTTCTCAGTATGGAAATAGACTCGGTCGCCATTTTCGCGCAGCTTATGAGCGAGCATGCTCAGTCACTCCTGAATTGTTCGAGTGCAAGAGAGTTCCACTGAAACTATTTCAGAGGCTCCTGGGGCATATGGCATCCGCAGGGGCTGTTATACCGCTCGGTTTGCTTCATATGAAACCACTTCAGCACTGTCTTCAAGTCCCAAGATGAGCATAGCAATGGGGCACACACCAAGTGACCATCACTCCGGCCTGCTGCCAAACCTTCACCCCGTGGTTGGACCTCTCGTTTCTATAGGCTGGTGTTCTCCTAGAACCAATTTCCAGGCATGTTGTTGTTCACATTCCAGGCAGGCTGAATCGTGCAGCTGACGAGCTCTCACGACAGCAGTCTCACCATGGGGAATGGAGACTCCATCCCCAGACCGTCCAGCTGATTTGGGAATGCTTCAGAGATGCACAGGTTGACCTTGTTTTACTCCCTTACCGAGGGCACCCTCGGCACGGATGCTCTTGCACACAACTGGCTGTGGGGCCTACACAAGTATGTGTTTCCCCCAGTGAGCCTTCTCGCACAGACATTGTGCAAGATCAGGGAGGACAAGGAGCAGGTCCTCATGGTCTCGCCCTATTGGCCAAGCCGGACCTGGTTCTCCGAACTTGAACCCCTCGCGACAGCCCCTCCCTGGCCAATTCCTCTGAGGAAGGAACTCCTCTGGAACCCTCTGGCACCCGCACCCCAATCTGAAACCTGATGGTGTGGGAAGGTTTAGGTCACTACCATCACTTCGGCTAGAGCCTTGTCTACTCGACAGGCCTACGCTTTGAAGTGGAACCTCTTCATTACTTGGTGTTCTTCTCGTCAGGAAGACCCCTGGAAATGCCAGATCAGGAAGGATTGGAACGAAGGATGTCTCCTTCCACCCTGAAGTTCTATGTGGTTGCCATAGAGTGCCCCAGGGATGACGCGTTTTTGTATTCATACACAGCGCAGATCATAATCAGTGAGCATGTTTTTAAATAGAGTTATTTTCTAAATAAAGTTTGAGGACGCTTGGTGGTGACGACGTTGATCTGCGACCATGGTGTGCTGTAGTCCGTTCATAGCCTACTGTTAGCCTTTTATATCTGACGACTTTTTTAGGCTTCAAAATCTATAAATGTTGTGTTAACTTGTAAAGATTATCTTGATAGACAAAACATGTAAGTGTCATAACCCTTTGTTAAACACAGAGCTTATTTTCTGCAATTTTCCAAAAGTCTATGGGAAAAATGAATAAGCTTTCAGTCGAGGGAACCCGTGCGCCGCTAGGAGGGGCTAGGAGGCTCCATCAGCCTCGCCCTCAACAGGTTCCCTCTTGGGACCTTGCAGTGGTTTTATCCGCATTGCAGAGAGCTCCCTTCGGGCCCTTGCTTTCAGTCAAGCTGCAATTTCTATCTTTAAAAACTGCGTTCCTGAGGGTTTTTGGCTTTGGTTAAGAGGGTCGGGGACCTGCATGCATTTTCAGTTGACGAAGCATGCCTGGAATTCGGGTCGGCCGACTCTCACATTATCTTGAGACTCCAGCCTGGATATGTGCCCAAAGTTCCCACCACTGCTTTTAAAGATCAGGTAGTGAACTTGCAAGTGCTGCCCTCAGAGGAGGCAGACCCAGCCCTGGCACTGCTCTGTCCAGTATGTGCTCTTCGCACTTACGTAGACAGAACTCAGTGCTTCAGGACCTCAGACCAGCTCTTTGTTTGTTATGGAGGCCAGTTGTGTCCAAGTAGTGGTTGTCCCATTGGATAGTGGATGCTATTGTCTTGGCTTATCAGGTTCAAGACCTGCCATGCCCCCTAGGGCTGAAAGCACACTCAACCAAAAGTGTTGCTTCCTCCTGGGTGCAGGCGCTTGCTAACAGACATTTGTAGAGCTGCGGGCTGGGTGACACCTAACACATTTGGTCTTTGGTCTTTGTCTTGGTCTTGACTCTGTCTCGACACACACTGGTCTTGTGTACTCTTCCGGTTCAACGCTGCTCAACGCTGCTGCCTGCCAGCTGTCTGATCTACGCTCGGAGCTTCGTGGAGATTATCCTAAATCCTTCTCTTTATTCCTATTCGCATAATATAACTTTCTTATTTTTCACTAGATTACTTAACCTATTGCATAGTATTACTAAACGGAACGATTTATTACTAGCAATCCACCAGCGTAATCACCTAGTGTTAGCCATAGCCTGCTAGCTACCGTCTACTTTCTTTTTTTTTCCTCTAAACCAACCTTCCTTGTCGATTGAATGGCGGATTTATCCGATGTATGTTATTCTGATCTGTCCTCGCCAGATCGGGAAGCTGTGGAGACGTTGCTGCCCGGCATTCATCGATCCACCGCGAGGTACCGCGTCCCGCACATCACCCTCGCCCCAGGCACTGGCAAGCGACCGAGACATCCAGCCAGCGAGTCCCGTGTGCGTTGCAGTTTTTCGGACGGCGTTCATCAAACACACGGTCAGTCATGTCCGACGATTATCATGTGTAGTAAATGCAACATGTACAGCTTAGCTCTTTCTGTCAGCAGTGAGACTTACACATGTGATAAATGCAGGGATATTGTCAGGCTGACAGAGAGAATCTCAGAATTAGAGACACGCATCCAAACTTTAATTGAGGATAGTGAGAATGAAAGGGCCTTAGATACTGCTTTGGATGCGACTAGCCTAGTAAACACTACACATTCGGTTCCGGTTGTAGAAGCCACGCAGCAGGCTAACTGGGTGACTGTGAGGCGGCATAATGGCAAGAACAAACACCACTCTTCTGTTCCGATTAGAACATCAAACAGGTTCTCCCCACTCAGTGACGCACCCACTGAGAATCCTGTTGAAAGTGCCCTAGTAATTGGCGATTCTATTACACGGAACGTGAAAATAGAGACACCAGCCACCATAGTCACATGTTTGCCGGGGGCCAGAGCACCTGACATCAAAGCAAATTTAAAAGTGCTGGCTAATGCTAAACGTAAATATTCTAAAATCATTATCCACGTCGGCACAAATGATGTTCGACTTCGCCAGTCGGAGATCACTAAAATTAACATTAAAGAGGTGTGTGAACTCGCAAATTCAATGTCAGCAAAAGTAATTTGTTCTGGCCCTCTTCCTGTTCGTCGGAGTGATGAGATAGTTAGCAGGTTATCATCACTCAATGGCTGGCTGTCTAAGTGGTGTGCGCAGAATAATATAGGTTTCATAGACAATTGGAAAAGCTTTTGGGGCAGACCTGATCTGTTGAAAAGAGATGGTATTCATCCCTCCCGGGATGGTTCTGCTCTTCTCTCTAGAAATTTGGCAAATAGTCTTAGAGCTGAAACATGACAAACCAGGGCCCAGATCAGGACGCAGACAAACTGGCTAAACCGACCGTCTGCTAGCCGCCTCACGTCACAGAACTCAGATAATTCACAGCACATAGAAACACTTTCACCTAGATATTATCACATAGAGACTGTGTCTGTACCTCGAACTAGTAAATACAAAAAACTTCCAAAACCTTTTAAGGGTAAAAATTTAATTGATGTTCAAAAAATGAAAATCACAGATAAATCAGATAAACAAATGATAAAGCTTGGGTTACTGAATATTAGATCTATTTCTTCAAAAGCACTTATTGTAAATGAAATTATCACAGACAATAAACTAGACTTGCTGTGTTTGACAGAAACCTGGCTAAAACCAGACGATTACATTACTTTAAATGAATCTAGTCCTCAAGGTTATGATTATCGACACAATCCTCGACAGAAAGGCAAAGGGGGAGGTGTTGCTGTAATTTATAGTAATATATTCAGAATCATTCAAAAGAATTTCAAATATAATTCCTTTGAAGTGATGGTGCTTTATGTAACATTATGTAAGTTGACATTTGTGCTGGCTACTGTATACAGGCCACCAGGGCACCATACTGACTTTATCAAAGAATTTGCTGAGTTTCTATCAGAGTTAGTACTGGCTGCGGATAAAGTCCTTGTTGTTGGTGATTTTAATATCCATGTAGATAATAATAAAGACTCATTTGGATTGGCATTTGCAGATATTTTAAACTCTATTGGAGTTAAACAACACGTGTCAGGACCCACTCATTGTCGTAATCATACCCTAGATCTAATACTGTCGCATGGAATAGATATTGATGCTGTTGAAATTCTACAGCAGAGCGATGATATATCAGATCATTATTTAGTCTCGTGTATAATACAATTAGCCAAGGCTACAAAACCACCACCCAGCCATAAATATTGTAGAACAATCACGTCTGCCACTAAAGATTGCTTTATAAATAATCTCCCCGAGCAGTTTCATCGCCTTAGTATACCTGACAACTTAGAAGAACTCGATGCTGCAACAGAAACTATTGGCTCTCTCTTTTCCAGCACATTAGATGCGGTCGCTCCTTTACGTCTAAAGAAGATTAAGGAAACTAATCCAACGCCGTGGTATGATGAGCACACTCGGGCTCTAAAACGAGCTGTTAGAAAAGCTGAACGTAGTTGGAAGAAAACAAAACTAGAAGTTTTTCGCCTTTCGTGGAAAGAAAAAATGATTGAGTACAGAACAGCCATAAGAAATGCTAGATCTACTTATTTTTCAAATCTCTTAATAGAAAACAAACATAATCCTAGGTATTTATTTGACACAGTGGCTAAATTAACTAGAAACAGAGATTCAACTGCTGACGTTTCCATAGAGCACAGCAGTAATGACTTTATGAACTTCTTTACTTGCAAGATTGATAATATTAGAGAGAAAATTATAAACATGCAACCGTCTACAGTTTCTCTTCAGACCGTGCACTGTAGTGTCCCTGAGGTAAAACTAGAATCATTCGCCGCTATAGGAGAGGAAGAATTATCTAAACTTATCAAATCATCAAAATCAACGACATGTATGTTAGACCCAATGCTGACTAAACTACTGAAAGAAATGCTTCCAGAGGTCGTAGGTCCACTTCTTGATATAATTAATTCATCTTTAACACTAGGACACGTGCCAAAAACCTTTAAGCAGGCTATTATCAAACCTCTTATTAAAAAACCTCAACTAGATCCGAGAGATTTAGTAAATTACAGGCCAATCTCGAATCTACCTTTTCTGTCAAAGATACTAGAAAAGGCAGTTTCAACACAACTGTGTTCCTTTTTAGAAAGAAATGGAATCTGTGAGGATTTCCAGTCAGGATTTAGACCATACCATAGTACTGAGACTGCTCTCGTTAGAGTTACAAACGATCTACTCCTATCATCCGATCGTGGCTGTATTTCTCTATTAGTGTTATTAGATCTCAGTGCTGCTTTTGACACTATCGATCATAACATTCTTTTAAAAAGACTTGAAAACTATATTGGCATTAGTGGAATTGCTTTGGCATGGTTCAAATCATACTTATCTGACCGTTATCAGTCTGTGGTAGTTAATGAAGAGATGTCGTATCGATCACAGGTTAAATATGGGGTACCACAAGGCTCAGTATTAGGACCGTTGCTTTTCACTCTGTACATGCTGCCCTTAGGAGAGATAATTAGGAAGCATGGTGTTAGTTTTCACTGCTACGCTGACGATACTCAGCTCTATATTTCCTCGCGCCCTGACGAAACCTACAAATTCACAAAACTAACAGAATGCATAGCTGACATTAAAAACTGGATGACAAGAAATTTCTTATTATTAAATTCAGAAAAAACTGATTTCCTAATCTTTGGACCAAAAACTTCTTCACGAAAAAACCTTGAATACTCTCTAACACTTGACGGGTGCTCCATTAAACCTTCGTCCTCAGTTAGGAACCTGGGTGTGCTCTTTGATACCAATCTTTCATTTGAAAGTCATGTTTCTAGTATCTGTAAAACCGCCTTCTTCCATCTAAAAAATATATCTAAATTACGACATATGCTCTCAATGACAAATGCGGAACAGTTGGTTCATGCATTCATGACCTCAAGACTAGATTATTGTAACGCTCTACTGGGTGGTTGTTCTGCTCGGCTTTTAAACAAACTACAGTTGGTTCAAAATGCGGCAGCTAGAGTTCTTACTAGAACCAGAAAGTATGACCATATTAGCCCAGTTCTGTCAACATTACATTGGCTCCCTATTAAACATCGTATAGATTTTAAAATCTTGCTACTTACTTATAAAGCTCTAAATGGTTTAGCTCCCCAGTACCTAAGTGAGCTCTTAATGCATTATAGTCCTTCACGTTTATTGCGATCTCAGAATTTAGGCCAGTTGATAATACCCAGAATATCAAAATCAACTGAAGGCGGCAGATCATTTTCCTATTTAGCACCTAAACTCTGGAACAATCTTCCTAGCATTGTTCGGGAAGCAGACACACTCTGTCAGTTTAAATCTAGACTAAAAACACATCTCTTTGCTCTTGCGTACACATAACACATTATCAATACATTAACATTTTTCAAATCCGTTAAAGGATTGTTACGCTGCAATAATTAGGTCGGCCGGAACCGAGAACATTTCCTATAACACTAGATATACCTGTACATCAGAACAAGAATGGCATCTACGCTAATATCTGTCTCTCTGCTTATCCTGAGGTTTGCCGGGTGCTGGATCCAGGCCGTATCCAGGTCAGATGGAGAACCTGCGTCTGGACCTGACTACAACGTAGCCCAGGATCCCCGTATCCGCTTACATATATTTATATATAATCGATTTTTAATCTCTATAATAAAAATGTACAATTCAGATTTTGATCTCCATATACATTTACATATATATATCTTCCAAGGGGTTTTTTCCCTCCTAGGACTTTTTTCCCAGTGCTAGCACGCTGGGTTTTTCTCCTAGGGGTTTTTTTCCACCCCTGGAAGTCAGCCGACATTGGCTTAATGTAGCACCATCTTGTATATGTTACATATTACCACGCTTGTTTGTACAGTTTTAACCACTTCCCTTTTTTTTTTCTGTGCTTCTAATATGTAAAGCTGCTTTGAAACGATTACCAATTGTAAAAGCGCTATATAAATAAATTTGACTTGACTTGACTTGACATTTGCGAGATTCTATAATCTCCATGAAGAGCCCATGTCCTCCCGTATACTCACCCTTTTGGGCCAGTAGGCAGGACCTGCTCGATGTCAATTCTCTTGTTCGACTCCATCATAGAGCTTCTGTTTACCATATCTGATGTGTGCGTTGATTAATGTAAGAGTCAGCAGTGATGTCTCGCGCTTATACTTCAATGAGTGCTAGACTTCACTGCAGATGTCAGAGCACGATCAGACCTTACTAACCGAGTGCTGAACGCAGTTGAACATAGTGGTATATTAGAGGTAAAAAATGATATAAATACTGTTCGGTTTCTCACACAAACCGATCGGCTCGTGTCTTAGGACATCAATGTGTCGTCACGAGCCGCAGGGTTTAATTTGGATTTGTCTATGCAATTTTTTTCAACTCTTATTGATTGTGTTCCCATTCACTCACATTATAAGACTGACAGATGGCAACGGTTGGAGTTAAAAACCATCATTTGTGTTCTACTGAAGAAACAAAGTCACCTACATCTTGGATGCACTGGGGGTAAGCAAATAAACATCAAATTTTCATTTTTGGGTGAACTATCCCTTTACGTTTTTCATGTTGTTTATATATCTATGTGGACATATAAGTCATAAGTCAACACCATTGCTGAGTATTTTCTCCTTAAAGGGGACCTAATATGCACTTTTATAATTCACTTTTATGATGTGTTTGAACACAGATGTGTGTCCACAACCAGCCTATAATGGTAAAAATCCACCCGCTACTTTTGTATAATCCCCATAAATCATTAACAGTCTCTCAAAATGAGCGGTTCCATATTTCCCCCTACTCTTAAGTAAGAGTGGGGGGAAGCCCCGCCCACGACTGGCACAGGATCTGCGCTTCCACTCAAAAATGGGCATTTACAACATGGTATAATAAATGGTCTGTGGGGTATTTTGAGCTGAAACTTCACAGACACATTCTGGGGACACCTGAGACTTACATTACATATTGTAAAAAGGCTAATCATATTAATTACTGTCATGTGTCAGATGTTGTAGAGAGTGATACATAAAACTCTTTACCATTCTGATACATGGACTTGTAGATAAGCCTGCATAATTCACTCTTCTACTTCTTCTGAATCAGTTTCTGCTTCAAACATATACAGCTGAATTAAACCAGTATTTTCAATTGCCATTGTGTAGCATTTACCACAGTAAAATTGATCTAGTGAATCTCTGAGTTGGTGGTGAGTGAGTGGAGGCGGGGCTAATGTGCATATTCATGGATCTGCGTATACTAAATGAAAAAGGGGTGTAGAGTTACATTCAAAGTATTTTAAGACATGAATAAAAAAAAAAATCATAGGAAAAAACATTTAAATATGTTATTTTGGAGATCAAAGATAAGTTTTAAGGGATAAAATTATTGATTACAGGGGGACTTTAAAATATCTTCATTTGTGTTTCAAAGATGAGTGAAAATAAAATCAAATAAATCAAATAAATGTAGCCTTAATGAACAGAAGAGACTTGTTTCAAAAACATTACCAAATCTTACAGACACCAAACGTAGTAAAACGTTGTCAGACAAATCTCTCTTTGGAAGTCACTGAGATCATGAAGTTTTCAGATTATTTAGTACACATCATAACAGTGTGCACATATTTCTGCCCTCTGCTATCATTTTATTTATTTATTTTTTTATGAAAAATGTCCATTTTGTCTCATAAAGTGTTCAATAAGTCATGAAGAAAAGCGTTGTTGGCTAGCTCTGAAGTTTGAAGATAACTGCACAAGAGATTTGAAATCTGGACATGCTTTGTTGTCTCTTTCCTTGGACACAATCTAAAAAACATGATTTAAAACGGAACAAGTTCGAAGGATCATAACCATTTATAAGCTAGGGCTTTTGTTCTGCACAATTACACATCACATGTAGCAATCCACATGCATGAGATACAGATGATGAAAGGCGATTGAGAAAAACGGTGCAGACAGAACAAAGAGATTTTGCCATCTGTCTTGCAATTGCTTTGAAATCACTATAATAATGTTATAGAGACTCCAACTCAGTAATCAATATCTATAATGTTTTCCATATGAATTCAACATTACAAAGGCAAAAACATGCATTGTAACCTTAGGACCAGGTTGTCCACTTGAACCAGGCATTCCAGGCAATCCCATCTCGCCCTGTAGAAAGACAAACACAATCTAATAGATGTTCTTAACATTACAGCAGTTAACTTGCAATCAAAATTCTTTTTATTTATTTATTCGTTGTAATCTTGTCTTTGCAAAATTTGTTGCTCTGCTTGTGAAACCGAGTCCTTTTTCTTTTCGGCTGACGTCCAACTGTGATATGGAACACCCACTTTTCATGTTCCAATCAAATTTCTGATTGATAAAACCTAGACCCACCCTGATTTTTTTTCATGTTGAATATCCTGTTTCACATGGAAATGGGTCAGTTTAGTGGATTTTATATCCCCATCAAACAGTAAGGCATATTTTACTTTCATGCCACATGGTTTTCCATGCATAAATGTACCCCATTAACAAAAAAATCATAATCATTAGCACCTAAGATTAAAAAACAACTTAGAAATAAAGGTTACATATACATTTCTAAATGAAAAATTTTGACTATTAGCATACTTATTCTCTATGACATACAATACAGTTTATTGTGATACACATTTTTTCATGTGTAAAATAATTAAATTTGAGTCTACCCTGTGATAGTGGCGCTACTTGCCTTATAAAATCATATGACTCAATAGAAGTGACATTTCATCGAAGGGAAAGAAACTGCATTTTTGCACGCTTGAAGTGTATGTCGGGAAGGGGACGCCATTTGTTGGGGCATTACAAGCGTAAACGATCCCTTCACAAAAGGCCCTTCCACAAGTCGGTTAGTGAAGAGTACATGTGATGGTCACTTCAAGTAAGTAATTTTAGTGTTTATGGTCATGTGACCCAGGGTGTTGAATCCAATTCAAGACGTTTTGTTATGTTTCACTAAGTGCATTCCAAACAGCTACATTATAACATACAAGTGCCCTGCCACTACCAAACTCCCCACTTCAAGGGTTCTGCACTTCGGAGTGAGTAGGGCAAAGGGATGCTCACTACTGATTGCAATTTGCTCCAAGAACAAAGTCAACTTTTCTCGCCTTTCCTCATTTTTAGAAGACTTATCTAATAGGAATTCTGTTCTACGTTGATTTATATCAAAATTGTTGGCTTAAATCCTCTCCAATACATCCATTAAAAGTCTTTAGTCAGATCAATTCCAAACTTATACTGTTTTCACACTTTTCAAAAGCTTGGTCCAAACATTAGAATGATTCCAAATCCCCTTGCCTCCACAGGTCTGTTTCACATTGAGCTCCAAACTGGGGTATGATTGTGCCATCAAAGAGAGTATCAACATGAGCACTAGCAGCAGCTGTTTGCTACTGTAGCTAGGTAACGACTCAGGAGGAGAAGTTGCCAAACCTTTTACTGCCATTTTTGTCCATTTGTCCAAAAGTTATTGCACAAAGAACACCACCAACCAAAAGTACAGTACAGTTAAGGGGCTAAAAATGTTTTATTGTTTGTTGATGGTTTCATTCACCATCTTGGCTGATTTTCACTGAACCTGTCACTATGCATTGAACTAATATCCTTATATATATTATGCCCTTTTACAAAATCTTCATTTTGATTTTTTACTAGAATAGGTTTCTTATGCTTTAATGTTTTTGTCACATTATTTCCTCATATTCTCCATTGTTGCAGCTCCTCTCTTCCCAGTCAGTCAGTAACGCTCTGTTTAGTTCCTGTCTCTATGAAGCCCCTCCTTCTGAAAAGCACAGTGTGCTCTGATTGGTCGGCTGGAGCAGTGTGTTGTGATTGGTCAAACACTGTTCCTTTATTCTACATGTGCAGTTACCCTGTAATGTATTTTTTAGGGTTTCCGTTTTCAATAACTAATAAATCAGAAATTACAGGTAAATTCAAAATGTAAAATATTATGTGTTTTGAGCCAAGAGGTCAATATGTGACATTTGCATTGTCTTCTGGTAAAACATGTTTTCACCATACTGTATGAATTCACAGGTCAGAGTTCAGCTGACATTGGTATGCATCAAAAACTAAACCTCTTCACATGTGCCTGTGTTTCCCCTCTCTCTCATGTTTGCATGCCTACGAATGGAAGCGATTTGAGCACCAGTGCCGCCACAATCCTAGCTAACTTGCTTATTGTCCACTGAGAATAGTCCTACTGTCTACAGCATTTGCACAACAAATAATGCAATTGCCTCATTTGTTAAATATTACTCTCTCAGTGATGTTCTTAAAAGGAAAACATAAAAGTATTGCCTTATAAATGGATATGATAAAATCCATAATCATATTAAAGCATATTAAAAGTTACACTCACTTTTGTATCATGATTTTTCAAGTGTTTACTATATTTTAAGATTTACTTACAGGGTCTCCAGGTATACCTTTGGCTCCTTTTGGTCCTGGAAGGCCATCTTCACCCTTTAAAAAAACCAACAAATGTACATTTTCAATATGTTTGGGATAGCTTCATTTATGGTGAGACTTACAAACCCTAAAAAATACAGTGGTCACAAAATTGTTTTTGGCCACTTTCAAGAAAAGTTTTCACAAAAAGAAGTGCGTTAGGTTTTGAATGAAAAACATGTATTTACTGTAATTAAGGTCATTAATTAGCCTGGATGCCAGCCGAACTTAGCCCTGCCCACCCCATTTTGAGGTTGGGGAGTTCGGTCTGGACTTGATCCGTAGAGGAGTAATTATGCCCGAACATAAACTGTTTGGACCAATCACATTGTCAGGGCGATGATTGACAGACTATCACCAGAAACGTAATCAGCCACGTCATCAAAGAGCACTTGACTGACAAGCGATCTAACCAATCAGAATGCCGCATCCGCTTTTGAGTTAGAAGATTAACATCGATGGAGTTAAACTTGAAAAATTGTGCATATTGACGTCTTTCCGCGTTTGAAACAACATTGATTCTCATGTTCATTCATGTTTATTTGATGCTATAAATGGACTAGTAGGAAGAGATGATCGGTTAACAAGCCTCTTGAGCTGAGGCGCTACAGCAATCTGTCACGATCATGATCACAACACATTAAAGAGCCACAAAACGGTTTTTATTGTTTGAATTTCTTAAACTACACAGTTTGAAAGCTGGGACTTTTTTAATATCATAAGTAACCGGCTCTGTCTCGTCTGTCGATGTCTTGTCAGTTTCTTCTTTGCTCCGCGATGTATTTTCCACTCTGTGTGGCGCGACAGCGCCACGGCTTGTCGGACAAAGCAACAGTAACTAAGGGGGGCGAGTCTTTGCGAAAGGTCAATTAGTTTACAACAATGATGGCTGTTGAAGAACTGAGATGTGTAGATTCCGCCATCGCGTCCGTTATAGAAGATATCGACAGCGCATTAATTTTAAAAGAGGAACAGAGGACCGTGATCAAGCCATTTGTCGATGGGAAAGATGTCTTTGCCGTCCTTCCTATGGGATTCGGCAAAAGTTTGATTAATCAGCTGGCCCCGATGGTCGCTAAGAAGAGTTCTGTTGACAACTATGCATCGCTCAACATACATCACTTACTCTGTAGCTCTGATTGGTTGTAGGTCTATCCAATTGAGGTCTTTCCTGGATCGGTTGAAATACGCCCCCATAATCAAAGCCCAATGGAGCAGTATCAGACTCATATTCTGACTAGAATTGAGTATGACCACGTCAGGCTAGTAATTAATTAAAAATAAGCCACTTAATTATATTTACAATTAATAGAATTAAGTTGCCTACAGGTGCAATCATAGTGCTGGATGTGCACTCATTGTGCCTTAAAATGCTGTCTGTGCATGCAGCACACTGAGGTTTGTAAGAGAGCAAGAAGCATAACCTCCAAACAAGAACACATGAGAAACAAACTGTCCACATGAGCAAAAAAAAAAAAAGGGAAAACATCACCTTAATTCCCCTCTGACCATCATTTCCAGGTATACCAGGCATGCCCTGAAAAAAAAAAAAAGATTTAAAAAACAAACTTGCTCAATTCTTGTTTAACAATGAACTCATTAAAGAAATCAGGGAAATTCCCAGGAGACTTATAACATTGACTAACAGCTTTAGCATTGTTAAAGCTGTTAAAGCCTTGTTACTGAATGTAGTCTGAGGTACATGGTGAACACAGTGCTGTGTGGGTTTTCTTGGCCTCTGATGAAGCTAACATGCATAGGATGTCTGGATTAATCACTTATGAAATGCATCCCTCCTGGCATCTTGAATCTTTGTCAGCCAGAGAAAATAATAGTTTTAACAGGACGTTGTTAAATTCAGATACTACTGTAATATAGGGAACAGCTCCACCGGAGATAACATCAGGTCAGCAAACCTACACAATCTGTAGGAGGATTAAGATTTAAATCTCAAGGTACTGCAACTTTATCTTTCCTGTTATAACAATTAAAGTGCTAGTATTTAATATAACATTACAATACTATATAAAATAACAATAACATTATTGTTTTAAAAAATAGACTTGGCTATTTAGAGAAATGAATGTGCACAAATTGCCATTTGTTGAATAACCATAACCGCTACTCTTTTTTGAAGGACATCCTGGGATTTTTTATTACCAGGACCTCGGTTTAATGTCTCATCCGAAGGACGGTGCTTTTTGGCAGTATAATGTCCCCATCACTATACTGTGGCTCACTAACACATCTTCCAGCAGCTACTTAGTTTTCCCAGGAGATCTCCCATCTAGGTACTGACCAGGCTCAACCCTGCTTAGCTTCAGTGGGCGATCAGCCTTGGGCTACATAGTCATAGCTCCCAGCTAAAATGATATTCTAATATCGATCTAGCTTACTGCAGTGTGTAACAAATTTACAAGCTTTCATCAAAATATAATATAATAGTGCTCAACTGAACAAAGAAGTTTGGAACAACTTGTGGGATGAGTAAATGTTCATTTTTGGGTGAACTATCCTTTTAAGTGATCAAACGTTACTGTCAGGGAAGAAGGAGGTGGATGTTAAACGTAACTTTAATCGTAAAATAAACTTAAACAACAAAACGAGCAGTGGGTGACTGCAGCATAAGCATTCTAAAAACAGCAATGTAAGATGTCCCGGGCTCTCGGCTCCAACCTGTTTCATACCACAGTAACATTAATAAAACTTTAATACATTAGCTCATCCATGAACATGATTTCTGCCTGAGACCCGTCGGAATGCTTTCCATCGGCTGTGAAGGTGAGGACGACAACTCCCACGATTCCACACTCATTCACGCTGTCATTAACGTATGCTTGTTATTGTTTTGAATAAGCAACCTCTACTGTGCCTTTAAATCGTAATGTACTGCAGTACATTGCTATTCAATCTTACGTTTTATTTTTAGGCAAATGTTAAAAGTATTTAAAGCAGTGTTTCCCAACACTGTTCCTGGAAACACCAACACCACACAAGTTCAAACTCATCCTAATCAAACATACCTAATGCAACTCATTAGCTCGTTAGCAGAGACAAAAATAGATGAGTCACATAAGAGAGACATCTAAAATGTTTACTGCTGGTGTGCCTCCTAGAACAGGGTTGGGAAACACGTTTTGTTTTATTCGGAATAAAAACAAATCAGATTTGATCTTTTGACATGCTGACACTGAACAAATATACAGAGTTTCCTGCTGTGTGTGCATACTAGTCAGGCTCTTCCCATTGTTTCTTTTCTTTATTTTAAAAAGCAGACTTAATATTTACCCAATTAGGAGATAACAAGCACATGAAGCTATTGCTTATATTTATCAAGCAGTAAAAACGTCCCTTCCTGCACCCAAAACAAGCCATCTGTGGATGACAGTCCGAAGCAACGTCCTACACCACTTCAAGTACCATGAGTGAATATTTTAGAATAAAAATCTTTTCTTCAGCAACAACAAAAGCTTGTTTCATGTGTCATACATCATTGCACCATTGCACCGTCATTGCACATGCTCAGAACTTTGACTGAATTGCATCAATAATCTCTCGTAATAATAAAATATGGAGTTAGTTACAAACAAGCTAAGCCTCTAATGTGGACTTTACATTCCAATTTAAGTAAGAAATGACCCTTGGAACATACTTCTCTGCACGTTATACATCTTTCTTATCTAACACACCAGATCCTCAGCTCATTAGGAGAGGACTCTATGGGACTTTTTACACCTGGTCAATTCATGTGTTTTCTATAATCTGATATCTATCCAATCGTGAAAAGATCAGGTGTAAATGCCCGAAACACTTTCAAGACGGATTTAAATCTGATCACTCAAACCACTTCAGGAGGTGGTCTGAGATCCATTCCAGTCAAAACTGGACAAGTGTAAATGCATCTGCGTGTTGAAACCAAACATCAATTTTACTCCTGCCAAAATGTTAAATAAATAAATGTGTGAGAGCATGTTATAGGTTATATGTAAGCAACCACACAGAACACCTTAGCAACAACAGAGTAATGATCTGGCAACCACTTAGTTCACCCCTAGCATTGTATTGCCAAGTTGGGCCAACATATGTATGCGGTAACAGTATGCTATAAATGTAATAGTGCAAGTGGCCCCACCAATAAAATACAGTGCAAACAAACCATCATTCCCAGACAAGCCCCCGGTTGACACAGGCGAGTGACCTCTCTCTCTCTCTTTATTCCCAGCTGACACATTCGCACACAACCATGCACCTTGTTAGGACTGACTCCCACCATTTTTTGCAAAATCTGTAGGGACAGATTTCATGTTATCATTATGGACACATACCCGGGTTTCCCCTGGAAAGTGTGTTTGTATTATGTTTTACTGGCCAGGAGTCCATGTTGATACAAAAAGAACAAAAAAAGAAATAAAGAACATCAAACTGTACCTCAAAAAACCAAAATACAGACCACTGCGGATATTGATGGCTGTGTTTTCTACTTTTAGAAAGCGTAACATTTTAGATCTTTGAAAAGTTAAGTTTAACTGCAGAACATGCCAAGATGTGCCAAGATTTGTCATTTTATCGTTTTAAAGCATCTCTGTGGTCATGCACATTTCCTCTTTGAATGTTTCCTTTTCATGATGTATGTGCTTCCATGTAATCTGCAGAAAACATTTCCTTCACTTCGAAGTTTGCCAGCAGTTCAAGCTCTGCATTCTATTTTTGTATCAGGGGAAAAAAAGCAAAAAAAAAAAAAAAAAAAAAAGAAATGAATGAGCCTTTTAAAAATAATCAGGACAGTAGACAAGACTTGCATTTGTCAGCAGCCAATAAACTATTCAAATTAGTACTAGCAATGCCTTATTCACAATAGCATGCAAAGCTGAGTACTCAAGAATAGTGATGAATCACCAATAATTCTCATAATGACCATATGTAATGCTATGTGACATACATTTCTGTGGTTAAGGCAATATTTGCCATATTTGTAGTTGACATGAAATAGTTGTTTGGACCGTCTCTGCTTGTTTGCAATGCAAGAGTAAATACAGAGCTGGTTGTGTAAGTACACTGTTTTCTTTACTCAAGAAACACTATATATGCGATGCACTTACTGCCTCAGATGCAGCCATTTTAATGACGGCCAAAACACATATGTCCGAAATTCATGAAAAGTAGCAATTTTGGAGATATAAGGTTTCTACCCGACAGCGACGATAAGAATTGAAGGCTAGGAACTGTTATTCTTTGAGGAAACTTTATACTCAAATCTATATTTTGTGTCCATTTATTTATATATGTGGCAAGTAGCTCTGTAATAAAACAGCTGTAACACTAAACTTTGAGCATGCAAAATTTCTATGGACACAACAAGAGTGATATGATGTCACACTCTGTGTCATCTTTTTTAAAAACATAAATGTTCAACGTATAACAAATAATGAATCCAAAATGTAAATACATACAATCTACTCCACTTTACTGCAAAAAGTTTGCATCTCTTTTAATTCAGCAGGTCATGCTGTGATGTATCGCTCTTCTATTGGTGATACGTCTTCACGTGATACGAATTCACAGGTCAGAGTTCACCCAACTTGAACTTCAGAAGGCAGCGAAACCCAAAATATCTACCCATGAGCTTGTGGTTTCCAGTCTTCTGCATTCGCATGCATTTTAATGCAAGTCAAAAAACAAAAAGTGTAGTGTGAACACCCCTCAATGTACATCCAGTCGGTTGTTATCGGAGAACAAGATACAAGATCACCCTGTCAGGGTTTATTATATGATAACAACTGTTTGGTTGTACATTATCCCTTATATACAGTAGTTATGGAAAAAAAGGTGATTAACAAAAAAAGTTAACCTAAAAGTGTTAACCAAAAATCTTCATGAAGTTCATGAAGATGCTATGTGCCAACTACCCGAATATTTTAAATAGTTATCATCCAAGCACATTCCAACTGGGTGATTTGCCAAGTGAGTTACTATTACTGTATATATCAAGGGTCTTCAACTGGGATGGTACTGCAGGAGGCCAATTAATGTTTGAAAAATTTAAAAATGAGTACAAAAATAGAAAACATCAAAGTCAAATGCTAAACACCCTCAAACGAAAGCAAGAGCACCCTGATATTGTAATAATATTTTATTGGTGAAACAGATCTGGCAAACGTTGAACATTGAATTTGTGTTTGCACTCTGGAGAAAGTCAAATGTTTCTACTTACAAAGTGTTTTTGCAGCGGTGAGAAATGTAGCCAATAACTGTTGATCTCTTGAACACAATGGCCAATCAGAGGTGTTTAAGTTAGTCAGAATCCACTCACAGATCAAAAGGGTAGAGTTCTCTTTCGAATGGGAACTCGCACTGCGTCCTAAGACACTTTGGGGAACTCCTTGGCATGATGATGTCTGAAGTATGAGTAAAAACATGACAATGTCATTGGCCTGCAACAACCTCTGACATTATTCTAGTGCGACCGTGAGTACAAAGAGCACCAAGAGTAGAGCACCTGGAGTACACATCATCAGCTTTTTTGTCTTCAGGTGACCCTTTGTTTGAAGTGTGTCACTATGGATTCACAGTGAGACAGTGACATCAGGTGTTTGGCCCCCTTAGTAAACTGTCTATAAAGTTGAGTTGGTTGGTATCCTCTCATTACAGAGTGGTATTCTGTTGAGGCCTTCGCTCACATAAGCTCCAGCTAGTCAGCGGGCGTTTGGTCTTTTTTAGGCCACCTTGGTAACTGTCTTTAGAATTGAGTCATCTGAGCCCTAGTTAGACAGTACATCAAGTGTCGGCTCTCTGTTAGGTCATCTTGGTTATCTGTCATTGGAATCGAGTGTGTTTGGCCTCGCCTGAGAGTCATTTTTCTGTGGCCTCTGTTCCCTCACCTGAGCTCCAGTTAGACAAGAACATTGAGTGTTTGACTCAAATTAGACAGTGATATCTCTGGGGTTCACTATGACTGACATCTGGGTTAAGTGAGGCTGTGAGGCTGCCTTGGTAAACTTGAGTGTGTCTTGAAATTGAGTGTGTTTGGCTTCCTCTCACTATAGAGAGTCTTTCTGCTGAGGCCTCCACTCAGTTTAGCCCTGGTTTAACAGTGAAATCAAGTGTTGGCCTTCTGTTGGCCACCTTGATAAGTCATCTATTAAGTTGAGTATGCTTGGCCTCTGTTCACTATAAGGGTCATTTTGCTGAGGTCTCTGCTAATCTGGGCTATGTCAGACTGCAACATCAAGTGTTCGGCCTTCTGTAAGGCTGCCTTGGCAAGCAGTATTTGAAATTGAGTATGTTTGGCCTCCTCTTGCTTTAGAGGGTTTTCTTGTTGAGGCCTCCGCTCACATGAGCTTCATCTTAACAGTTACATCAAGTGTTTGGCCCTTTGGGAGGTCGCCTTGATAAACGGTCCTTTGACCCGTCTCAGGCCCTTTTTTAATTTGGCTCAGAGATGCTGACTTCAAGTCAGGCAGGGTGAACATCTCTTTCAGCTCACCTGGGGTCATCAGGGGTTGAACCAGATCCCCCTAGTATAGTGACAAGGTGAAGGAGCTCTTTGCCTGTATTCCCTTAAAGGTAATGCTTATCATTCAGATTGGTATTACCAGAACTGAGCTCTGCCCTGCTTTTCTGCTTGGGGCATAAGCCATTTTAGGTTTTTGGCCTTAGGGAATAGTGTCATTGACAGTACAGTATTAACTTGAGTGAGGGAATTGGCATCTGGTATCTAGTCCGTTGAGCCTTCATTGTGGTTGTTATAGACTTCAGGCAGTTATTCCCTCAGCATGGCAGAGTGGGTATTCGTTTCCCAAAGTGCCTTTGGATGTAGTGCGAGTTCCCAATCGAAAGGGAATGTCTCAGGTTATGCATTTAACCATGGTTACCTGAGAAGGGGAACGAGACACTTGCTGCCATGCCTCAGTTATACCTGGTCAGGTCACCTTCAGACAAAAGTGCTGATGACGTGTACTCCAGTTGTTCCTTTTGTACTCCCGGTCACACTAGAGTGAATTCACGTGCTGTCGCAGGCCAAATACATTGTCATGTTTTTACTTGTACTTCAGACATCATCATGCCAAGGCGTTCTGCAAAGGGTCTTTGGACGCAGTGTCTCGTTCCCCTTCTCAGGGAACCATGGTTACATGTGTAACCTAAGACGTTTTTTGTTCACTGATCAGTTCTGCATGTTCACAAATCCTCTCATTATATAGTATAAACACAATGGTACTAAGATAATCATTGTGCAAAGTAGACAACTTTATTCATTAAAAATTAACTTTGTGAGATTGTGATGAACTGAGATAAGTGACAGCTTTTTAGTGTTTGTACTCTTTCAAAGCTATACTGTATATAATCCAATAAATAAAAGTTTTGTTTTTCATGATGCTAAGAAGACCGACAGCCAATTACATATAGAGGTCTTCACGGGTCCAAAAATTCATACCCGAACCCGAAGAGACCCGTAAATGTGCTACACGAAACCGACCCGGCCCGACTATTATTCTGAAAGTTGGACCCGAACCCGTGCAGAACCGAGAAATGCCATAAATGTACTACCCGGACCCGTCTAAGCTGGACCCGAACCCGACCGGACCTGTCTGGACCCGATCGGCACATAGGTCTATTCCACAGCAAATTGCTATTAATAAGTCAACAAACAAGTTGCGAAAATAAAACGTGTTGTCTTATTAGTAGGCTATAGCTTTCTCCCTTGTACCTGGCTGTGATGCACTTGCCAAGAAAGTTCATCCGTTATTCCTCTCTTGCCGATTGAAATGCTTAATCCACTCATTATTCCAGCTTCAAAAGTCCACTTGCTGTCAAGATGACAAATGCGACTTTGCAGTTTTGCATTATTTCGTTGTATCTCGAGACTCGATTCAACTAGCATAATAAAATAACTTTGACTGTTTGCCCTTTTGAACTATAGTAACGATTACTTGTTCAGTGATATGGCCGCTGACGTTGGCATTACTTATTTGCGGTCATTTCTGTGCTTTCTGAGCCAAGTCTGACCAAAACTTTAGATACAACAAGACGGCATAATGTTATTATAAAAACAGGAGAAAGAAAATGCGCTCGCATGAGACATGCGCGTTAGCTGGAGCAACCTGAAACATAAGCTTTAAGCGTCACAGATTCGACATTCGTGTAATAGTTCATATTTTGTTAATGATTTGAAATAGGCTATGTTATTTAAATGTTATTTTTTTGCGAATGTGCAAGGCTACAAGCAGTTCTTGAGATTTGAAGTTTGTTTGCATTACTGTTGCACACGATAGGAATAGTAAAACTCGATGAGCACCGTTTGCTTGCATTAACTCCGCCCGCTCTGCTTCTAATGGCTGGGGTCACTCGTGTTTTTTCACCTTATTTCCCGGCTCATACTTTGCAAGTTACAAAACACGCACAGCGCTGACTGACTCCCAACACGGCCGGGTGATCTCCGCATCAACTCAGCTCGGGTATACACACAATGTTAATCAGACCCGGGAACCGAAGTAATAGATTAGGACCCGACCCGGACCCGGCTGTCCATTTAAAATATAGTCCCGAACCCGTACGGGTCCCGGGTCGGGTACCGGGTCCTCGGGTCTTCTTTGTAGACCTCTAATTACATACTGCATATTTTTGGAAGTGACATCTACACATAAATTCAGGATTCACTCTTGAAAATGCAATGATTGACATAGTGATGCGTTAAGCAACGCAAATGCAGTCTAACAGATTCATAGAAAAATATTCATATCAAAATATTTTTGAAATTCTATTCTGAACATTTGTATAAGTAAAGACTAGCGATGCACTAAAATTTCAGCTACCAAACATTTTCATCCGAAACAGCTATTTTCGGTTTTGGGTCAAAATGGTTTTGGAGGGCCGAAATAAGTGACCAAAACAGACATTTAATTAGTCTAATGTATTTCGTGCACACATCATGGATAAGCTACGGTAGTTAAACATGTCAGCTGTGTGGACACCAACTCTGGATTCATTTCTCGATTTTAATCAGTAATGATATGGTTTCTCAAATCTAAAACCTTTTAGTGTGTGCTGTTTTCTGTTGATGCACAGCGTGAACAAAACTTCACTTATCATTTGTAGCGCACCTGCCATCCCATAATCACAAAAAGCTTTGCACTTTGTTACTTTTAATATGAAGCAAAGTGACAACTTTAAAATTCTGATAATTTTATAATGAAAATCAAACAATAAATGTCATTTTGGCGCTCTTAAATATGGTGTGATAGATCGCTGAAAAAACGTTGAAGACCCCTGGTATATATCTTGTAAAAGAACATCCACCACCACTTTTTGAACTAGCGATGTTCTGACTATATGCATCTCTTTCTTTATATACCGTTTCTTTGTGTGCTGTAGATCTGTAAGAAACTGAGAAACAGCTGTCTTGATTTCATCTGCCAGGATTCCGGCAGTACCTTCTGAACATTATCTTACTGAAGCGAAACAAGAATCAATGCATAAACATTTTAAGCAACTTTTAAGCCAAGTACAATGTTTAGACATCAGTACCACAAATGTTGATGCTGTAAATTGTTATTGGCAGGCACTTATTGAGCAGGGCATAGAGCATTATCCACAGAGGGAAAATATAACATATACAGTGCAGTGGCCCTACACGTATTTAGACACTTAACACACTGCCATTCATTTTAATGCTAGTACAACAACACTTTTAAAAGTATTTTCAAAGGTTTCAAAGTAGCTTTTAATATTTGGACACTTTTTGTTAGTTAAAAGTTATTGGAACATGTCCAAAGTTAGTGTGATGAACTACACCCGTTGTTACCCTGCTAGGACACCTGTGTGAATTTGAGGGGAAACTGCATTTACACACAATACAATCACACTGACACCATTTGGATAAGTCATTGCAAAAAATGCTCAAAAAAGTTAGTTCAGAGGAAAGATCTAGCCTCATGCAGCGTAAACTGTCTGCAGGTGCCCGACATGGCAAATAGCACACACTATGCTTCTTTCTCTCACACGTATGCAAAGAGATATTCCTATCAAGATGACAGAATTAGTTTGGAAATAAAGCTTTTAAGACTAAGCAGAAGCCACTGCTGGCTACTGTAAGTCTGGCAAGTACACAAAACAATTACTAGCCAATGGCAATTCTATCGCCAATGTGTGTGTACAGGGTTGTCATTTGCTTATTGTTTGTTTTATAATTTGTCACTGAATGCAATTAAATTGTTAAGTGAGCAAATATTTAATTATATGCTAACAATCTGGTAACAATTTCCAATAAGGTTCAATTAGGTAATGCATAAGATATCATGAACCAACAAAAAGTATTACCAATTTTTATCATTCTTTTTGGGGCCATTGCATGTTTATGATTCATTGTTTAAAGACTAATGGTGAAAAACATTTAAATAGCCTCTTGAGAGGCTGAATAGGAAAGCAACATTTGGTGGTTTATGAATGAACAGCAAAATAAACAATGTTTTACAATTTTAGCATATCCAACAAAGCTACCTTGGTGCATTTCCATGATAAGCGGAAGCAGATGTTTGGTCTGAATTTGCTCTGCAGGGACCAGTGAAAGAACATGGAAACTTGTTGCAAAAAGTACCCTCCATTGATTAAAGGACATAATGACCTTGGAAAAGAATAGTACAAGAGCTAAAATTTAAACTTAGCTAACAATTAGTATTAATGCATATATACACTTCTGGGCAAAAAGAGGGCCAAGCCAAAAATGGCAAAATATTTAGTGGTTTTTTAATGATCTTAACCATTTTAATCACAAATCACTGGTCAAGAAATTAACAAGAATTGCACAAATACTGTAGATAAAATAACTTAGCATGGTATAGCCTTCCCCAACATGCAGACAGCTTTTTACAGGAAGAACAGTCCGTGTTGTTCGACTCAATGTCGATGGCTTCAAACAGTTGAGTAGTTGAAAAGTGTCTCCCAGTTAGTTTGAGTTTAACGTGAGACCAAATATTCACTATAGGGTTCAAATATGGACTCTGACCAGGCCAAAACATGAACCTGATGGACTTCTTGGTCATCTTTGTAGTGTGGGCAGGAGCATTGTCTTGTTGAAAAATAACATCTGATCATTCCTCTTTAAATAACGACTTTACATTTGTGGGAAGCGAGATATTCTGCAATATTCTCCTATACTCCAAAGCATTAAATTACTTTTCACAGTGAAAGACCAGCAGCTGAAATGACACTCTTCTTCCATGCTTCACTGTGGTAGAGATGCATTTATTACTATATTTCTCATTTTTGAAGACACCGCTCTAGAGCATCACCATGCAACTTGTGTTTCTTTGTGATTCATCATTTCCACACACAACTTCCCATTTTCTGCCAAAAACTTCATTCTGCCTTTGATGTTTTTCTGAGACAGCAATGGCTTTTTAAGTTGTGCATTTGCTTAAATTTTGTTCATTTCCTAACCAATAATTTTGGTTAAGACAATTAAAAGCTTAGTGTTTAGCCATTTTTGGCTTGACCCTATTTTTTTTTTTTTTGCCCAATAATATCTAACACAATTATACCAAACACACCACAGATGCAATAAAGGCGAGTCATTCTTTAAAGGGTTAGTTCACCCAAAAATAAAAATTCTGTCATTAATTACTCACCCTCATGTCGTTCCAAACCTGTAAGAGTTTCGTTCATCTTCGGAAAACTATTTGTTAGTTCTCGTGCATCAAGTGGGTTCGGTTGAGCTTCTGTTTATGTTCCCTGATCGATGTTTATATGTGAACAAAAGCCTAAATTCAATCTGTTCATCATATAAAGTGATCAAGAAAATTTGGACTAAACCACCCAATCCATATGGATTAGTTTTCGGATCTCTTTATGAACTTTTTGAAGTGTCAAAGTTATAGTTGCGTAGCTGTCAATGGAGGGACAGAAATCTCTCAGATTTCATCAAAAAAGATCTTCATTTGCGTTCTGAAGATAAATGAAAGTTTTACGGGTTTTGAACGACAAGAGGGTGAGTAATTAATGACAGAATTTTTGTTTTTGGGTGAACTAACCCTTTAATCCAACTGAAAAACTGGAAAATTGCACTAAAAGATTAATTCACGAACAGACTGATCCGACTGCAGCTGTTCTTGAATCATCTCATTGAATCAACAACCCAGTCAAAACGAGCCAAGAACCGGGATATCGCCGGAGGACAATGGAGATGTGCATCCCTGCTGTGGAAAGTAGGTTACTTATTCTGAGTTTTAGTACCGATTATTGTAAATTAAAATCATATTTTGGTTATTTGTGAAGTAAATCTGCTGTAAAAGGGCAAGCAGTTTAATGCTGCGTTCACACAATGTTGTAATACTGTAGTCTTGAGATGACAACATGTGATGTTACTAAACCAATTAAATATTAATAACTGGTTAAATTGTAGACATCTCTTTTTTTCACAACTGTATGTAGGAACAAAGCTGAGCAACATTAGCAAAGGAATGCATGAAAATAGAATGAGATTAACTATTGCTGATGATTATTGGATAATTCTAAACATTAGATTTGATTATAAGGACATTTGTTTTTGTATGATCAGGTTTTGTAACGCTGGGTTAACCACTTGATGTTCAATGTAAAATCTGGATCCTGAAGCAAATGCTGAGAATGAACTAAATCAATTAAAATGAGAGACAATGTATTGTATATATTTAGTCTGTTTGTTCCAAGACCAGCAAGATGGCTCCAGTTAGCAGACTTTCATTATACTCGAAACCTTCTCCCAATAGAGCCACAAAACTATGGGTCTTAGACCTATTTTTTCTAAAGAAGAGTTCAACTGCCAGAGCTAATCTGCTAAACTGCATTGCCGAGTCACTCACAGTTTTTTTCTCAGGCTACATGGAAATCTTCTTCTGCCCAGTCCAGGTGCAAAGCCTTAACCACCAATAAGACTTCAAATCATGTCAATTCAGTCAGCCAAACTGGAACATTGTATTAGATGCAGTAAAAAAAAATTTTGTATTTCTCACAAGTTACTATGCTCAAATGCTGTCCGGTATTATTCAACAGCTTGCACTTCAATGTGGTCCACCCACTAAAACACCTGGCAATGATCTTAGCTGCTTTAAGATATACTCACAGGATGTCCCTCTCTTCCATCCACTCCAGGAATTCCAGGAGGTCCTGGATCTCCCTGAAGAGACAAAGATCACACAGTTAGAATAAAAGTTCAACTCTTTATCTGAGGAGGGGGGTGCGGCTGGATAGGAGTGCTCGAAATGTATTGGAAAGTAATTTACATTTACATTAAATTTAACTTGCCGACATCTGAATTTGGGTGCAACAATTGTTCATATAAACAAGACTGAGCACATTTTTTCATGTGCACAATACTGAGAACATTACATTTCACATGCATCTTTTTTTATTATTATAAACAAGATGCTGGAAAAAATGGCATGCCGCTGAATCTGCTGGGAATAAAATCAAGCCACCAGTGTGTTTTGCGGAAACACCAGATCTTGGCGTCTTATGACTGTGAGAACATGAGGCACTGAAAAACATTATTGATGTCTCTTAAAGGGATAGTTCACCCAAAAAAGAAATCTATCCCATCATTTACTCACCCTCAAGCCATCCTAGGTGTATATGACTTTCTTCTTTCAGCCAAACACGATCAGAGTTATATTAAAAAAAAACAATTTATAGTGGGAGTGAATAGATTTTTAGAGATTTTGAAGCCCAAAAAAACACATCCATTCAGCTCCAGGGGGTTAAGAAAGGTCTTCTGAAGCGAAGCGGTGCATTTTTATAAGAAAAATATCCATAATTATAACTTTATAAACTGTAATGACTAGCTTCCGGTAACATATGTCTGTGCATTCATGAAAGAGTCGAGATCCATCATATGACTTAGAAGTAGAGTAAGCTTAGGTGAGAGTAGACATGTCTCACGGTTCAAACAAATAGGACTGGACAACAAACTCAAGCTCCTCTGACATTTCTCTTCAAAAAAATCTCGTTTTAGACTTCTAATTTGTGACTGGTGTGTTGCTGTTGTTGTTTTCTATCCTCTGCTCTTCCGCATTCATCAATACGTCATGTTCGGATTAAAGTTCACTCTTCGACTTGCGTACGGAAGCCAGTGATTATTAACCCCTGGAGGTGTGTGGATTACTTTATTGATGGATGGATGTGCTTCTTCTGGGCTTCAAAATCTGTGTTACTATGCAGTCCCGTTATAAAGCTTGGAAGAGCCAGGATGTTTTTTAGTATAACTGAGATTGTGTTTGGCTGAAAGAAGAAAGTCATATACACATTAGGATGGCTTGAGGGTGAGTAAATTATGGGATAATTTTCATTTTTTGATGAAACAACCCTTTAAAGCAAGGGATATGATAGACAAGAAGCATGGCAATTTTGTTAACACAATGATTATTAATTATGGAAAGACATTGTTAAGCTGTCCTGATGCCTATACTGCTTTTCTCTGGCTGCACTTTAATGGAGTAGTGCATGTTTAAAGAAGATCTGAAACCAAGCATATAATCCAGGATTTATCATATAGGCAACCACCAAGATGTCGATGAACAGCTTGGTTCAATAAAAGCCATCTGTGCACATGGAAAAAGACAGTGTAGATCAGCATGAGAGAGGAAACAATGGTGCAAACCTTTTATGGCTTTCCATATGGAGATTCTGTCCTAGCATATTTTTTTCATGCAATTCTGTCAAATAATACGCCCTCTTGCATAGCCTCCTCAAAGTGGACTTGCCAAATATTCTCAATGGTACATGTTCGCAGTTCAAGGAAGCCAATAAACTTGTTGAGTTTTTTAAAGTGAGAAGAACTAGATCAGTACACACCTTTAGACCAATTCCTCCTGGAATGCCATCTTTTCCATCCCTGCCAGGTGCTCCCTTGATAAACACACACACACACACACACACACACACACACACACACACACACAAAGGCATTAAAGCATAATTACTGACCACTTAAAAAAAATGAAGTGGAGAAGTGATATACATACAGGCTCTCCTGGATATCCAGGTGGACCAGCAAGGCCTCTACTCCCTTTTTCTCCCTAAGATAGACAATATGTCAGTTAATGCAAAAAAAAGAGCATTGGAACAAAACAAACGGATGAGGTTGCAATGCTGTTCAAGTCATTAAAAGATTTGTTATTTGAAAAATATTGTTATATTTATCCATACCAGCATCTCTCTAAACATGTAATATATCATGTTTCATTCCAACATTCTATCAGAACTTTCCAGGACACGGACTAATTTAATAACCAAGATCATGCAAGGAAAGCCCCAACTGTTCATTAGCTAGTATCCCAGATGAATTATAGATATGAGGAGGGCTAAGAAAATATCCAATAAAGAGCTAAGGCATAGTACAAATCCGAAGTCAGTGTTTACACAAACGAGACCACAAAGCATTATGGGTCAGGCGATGACATGGAGAAGCACTGACCACATTTATCCTGAATGTCAAGTGCAAATTTTCATGTCAACAGCCTAAAGAAAATTGCCTTTGAGAGCTGAGAGAGCTGGAAATAAAAAGGGGAAGTTCTGTGCTCTGTATGGAGTTAGATATTTAAGAGGAAAGTATCCATACCACTTGCCCATCTTTGCCTGGTGGTCCTTGCATGCCTTGATGACCAGCTGATCCCTAGAGAGAAAACACAGTGTAATGTAAAGCATTTATTTTCAGTGAAAATATAAGAAAATAAATTAGCTGGGTGACCTTAAAGGCACAATATGTAATTTTCGCCACTAGAGGTCACTTATTGAAAACAAACAAAAAACAAAGGCGTAGCTTGATGAATGAATGTGGAATCATGGGAGTTGTTGTCTTCACCTCCATAGCTGATGGATTTGACAGGACTCGTCAAAATCGTGTTCATGGATGAGCTAATGCATTAAAGTTTTATTAACGTTTTGTGGTATGAAGCAGGGTGGGGCGATTTATTATGCTTATGCTTGATCTGCAGCACTGTTCTACATGGTTAAAACAATCATATCATAGACTGTAAAAAAAAAAAAAGGACGACACGACGCCGCTTCCTTCCATTGTAATGAACTGAACATAAAACATTCGACATGCGCAGAAGGAATCGCCAGTGGAGCCCGGAGGCGGAGTCGCGGTGTTTTAATGCATTTTAAATAGGCTATATAAATTATACACAATTTAAAATTTTACCTTTAAAATAATAGGCTATTCTGTTTCTAGAGTAATATTTTTGAAACAGCAAATTCAGTAGATAAACTCAATATAATATGCCACTAGAAACAACTCTAAATGGTCAGAAACTGTTCTGCCATAAATCAAATTAAACTAACGTTACAGGAGATCGATTGCTGTAGACCAGTGGTCACCAACCTTTTTAAGCCCAAGATCCCTGACCTCGACCTTTTTGAAAGACGAGATCTACTTCATAGAAAAAGACAGCCCAGATTGTATTTAGTATTTTTTTCGTGGTCAATGTAGATTCTGATTTATTTAGCGTTTTTATTTATTTATTTTTTACAAGCAAATTGGCCGATTCTGATACTGGTTGCAGATATTTATTATTAATATTATTATAATAAACAAAAATATATAGCCATTTCAAATTAGAGGGAACCACTGCTTTTTAATCACAATCCAAACAAAGATGCTATGCACGTTGCATGAACAGTTGTTTTCCCTCCTGAAAAATCCAGCTAAAACCAGCCTAAGATGGTCAGGCTGGTTTTAACTGGTCTCCTAGCCTGGTCATATCTGGTTTTAGAGGGGTTTTGACTTTTGACCAGCTTAAACCAGCTGAACACCTGCTAACCCAGGCTGGGAGACAAGCTAAAACCAGCTACTTCCAGCTTAAACCAGCTAAGACCAGTCAACCAGCTTAGGCTGGTTTTAACTGGATTTTTCAGCAGGGTTTTTATTTGAATTAGATTTAGTTTCAAGATTTAAAGCAAAAACAGTACGGTCTGACTTTATCTTTGTGAAATTATAAATGCTACACACAAAAAAAGGCATGAAAAAAAAACAGCAGGCTGAATGAGACGCAGATTCACTCTCTGACAGCAGGTGGCGCTTATGGAGCAGCAGTGATACAGTGTTTCCTTGGTTACCGCTGTAAACAAAGCTGAAATGCGCTAATAATTAGCTACTTTATTCGGAAGTAAGAGGAAAATAGAAGACTGAAGACTGGTCTCCTTTTAGAGATGAATTCCTAATCCCTCACCCCCAATTCAATATTTATATTTTCTTCCTATATTTCGAGCATCGTGAACAGTGAGCTGCTCTGCCGGCCGTTTACAGACTCAGACGTAATGTGGGCTATTTACCTTCATCTGTCTGCCCCAGTAGTTCCAGAAAATAACAAAAAAAAAAAATACAAAAATACAGTACAAAGACTGGAGAAATGTAATGTATTTTTGTACTCATATTTCTGTTATTTTCGCGAGCTACTGGAACAGTGATAAAGATCGACCGGTCGATCGCGATCGACGGGTTGGCGACCACTGCTGTAGACAGAGTAGGCTATCACTAGTTTTGTCCTGCTAATTATTATTTTATACCCATAAAAAATAAGTAGTAACTGCCTGATAAAGATCACCTGCTTTTTTTCCGTCATAGCTAACGTTAGACGTGTTATCTTAACTAATAACGTTTATTCTTATGAAGCCCACATTTAACGTTACCGAGAAATGCTCAGATATCCGTCAGATCCTGTAGGTCAGTTAGTACAGTTTACTGCTAAACAGCTCATTTTGTCGGTGTGAAATAACACAGAAATCGAAAATTAATAGTTATATATCTTCAATCTCCCCTCGAAGCTTCGACAGTCCTCAGAGAAGCTGTCAATCATAACGACACGCCCCGTTCCTATAGCATCAAATTGCTAGCTAAAATCAAACTTATCACAAAAACGAACAATTGAATATAAATCAGCGTGATAACAACTACCTTAAATGACCAAAACCATCTTCCGGAAAATTTTATTTGAAGCATAATTTATTTTTATGTTTTTACTGAAGTCTCATTCGTCTGCATTGAGAGGGCGGGGTTTATGACCTGTACTGCATCCAGCCTCCAGGGGGCGATCAAAGAGCCCGCAGCTTCACTTTTCAGGACGTATGAGACACACCCAAATCATACTAAATACTTTTGAGTGTGTTGAAAGTTGTTATAATGTTACTCTGTGTGTTCACTCTGTAGCTGGTATAAGAGACTTGTTGCACACTGCAGTAGATTGATATTACACTGTCAAATTAATAAAGATCGATGACGTGTTGCTAAATGACATGCAATTAATTAAAAATATAGATACTGTATGATGGAAAAAGCTTTCTTTCTTTCTTTCTTTCTTTCTTTCTTTCTTTCTTTCTTTCTTTCTTTCTTTCTTTCTTTCTTTCTTTCTTTCAAGCGATTCAAACAATATCCTGTTGAGCTATATAACAATGATTAGTTTTCTGTTGATGAATGTATCCAAAAGTTGCTCACCTGTCTAATAAAACACATAATAATTGGAAATTGAGGGTAAGGCGGATATGAAGTCATTGACAGGGTACGAAACGACACAGTCCGTTTCCTGGTGAGGGAGGCCAAGATGGCGGCAAGATAGGAGGTGGTGTTTCTGAAGTGTCGTCGGGAAAGTTTTAGGTTGGACGGTATTACAACCAATATAGCTTGTATATTTTGTATGAATGAACAAGTAAACGAGATTGTTGATTAATCTCACGTTTTGAGCCAAATTTATGGGCAGAAAAAGAAACAAACAAGCTCCAGTTGCTATGTCAGTACCTGCACCTGAGTCACAGATGGATCCTGTTCAAAATGCATGTACATTTTCATCCGAGATCCAAAATGCATCGAACAGCGAAGAGCCGACGAGCAAGTGGTTTGACTCTCAACCCAACATCTGTGATCTTCTAGCTACTCCTCTTCCCGACACCCCTTTAAAACCGAGTCAAAAAAAGTCTAAGAGAGAGTACAGTGAACGAGATGTCTCGTCATCTGAAATTTTAGCGGCCATTCGCGATTTTCGAGACGAGATGTTTCAGAAAATTTCAAGTATTGACAAGACAACTGCCGTTACAGCACAGCAAATTGAAAGCTTGTCTTCTACCGTACATCAGCTTGTTACCGAGGTGACTACTCACAAGGAGACCTTGAGAGTCGTATCTGCTGAGATCCAGGATCTTAAACAGATGAACAACACTTTAAAACAAGAGGTCGGAGACTGCAAGCGGTACAGTTGGAGGTGGACGCTGAAGCTGCATGGTGTACAAGAAAAGGATGGAGAAGATGTCCGTCGTGTTGCAATCAATATCCTTGGCAACGTGGTTCCTGGCATCAGTGAGAGGATGGAGGATGCGGTGGATATCGCCCATCGTCTCGGCCCGCGAAGAAATGATGGTACACACAGGTCTATAATTATCCTATTTGCTCTTCGTCGTTACCGAGATATTGTTTGGCAAGCTGCCAGAGGTTGTAAGTTCCTGCGTGACAATAAGCTACGACTTACTGAGGCCTTATCCCCAGAGGACAGGGTGGCAAGAGAAAAGCTTTGGCCATTGGTCAAGAAGGCCCGAGACGAAGGGAAAAAGGCTTCTTTCCGTGGATCGTTTGCCCTAATTGATGGGAAGAGATTTGACTTTGCCAGTGTGAAGTAGGCCCATGCATTCTTCTGTTCTTTCTGGGTTTAGACGGTATCCAGCTTTTTTGTTTTAGCTGATTTGCTGGTTAATAAGTGCCTTATATCTGAGCAGAGACTGATTTTTTTTTTTTTTTTTTTTTTTTTTTTTCAATGATCCAATCTAGAGATTATTGCTAAACTCGACTCTTATGTTAAATAGTATGCTGGATTTTCGTTAGCACGGATTAATTTATTTACACTCTGCCAGTCATATTATTATTATTTTTATTTTTATTTATTTTTTTGCCATATCAAAGAAGTGATTATCCAGGCTCGATATTATTATGTAGGTCACTTTATTTGTTCTATGACCTTAATTGGTTGCATATCGTTCCTTCCTTTAAAGTAAAGTTTCCGTACAGTTTCTTCAGGTGTTGGTACATATTTTATATTTTGTTTTGTCTTTTCTACTTGTTATGGATTTCAAGTTTAGTTCATTGTCTGTTATGTCTTTAAATGTAAGAGGCATGCGCGATGTGGTAAAGAGGAAAGCTATTTTTTTATTTTGTAAAAGCTGCGAAACTGATTTAATTTTCCTTCAGGAAACCCATTCCTCTGAGTTAGATGTTAAATTCTGGAAGAATCAATGGGGTAATTTAATTTATTGTAGCCATGGTTCTAATCACTCTGCTGGAGTTTCAATTCTTTTGCACAAATTTAAAGGGCAAATTCTGGAGGTATTATTTTCAAATGAAGGCAGATGGATTATTATGTCACTAAAACAAGATAACTCAACCTTCATTATTTGCAATTTATATGGCTGTAATTCTCTTTCAGCTAACAAAATATTATTCTCTGAAATTACTTGCAAATTGACAGAAATACATAATAAATACCCAGATTCCTTTCTAATTTTGGGCGGTGATTTTAATGAATGTTTAGATGACACACTGGACAGATTTCCTTCTAGAGGCAATGAAGGTCTCAATATTACTTTCAATTCTAATAATGTTATATCAATATGTTCTTCTCTCTCCCTCACAGATCCTTGGCGTTTTTTTAATCCTGTCACACAGGACTTCACTTGGTCAAATAGTAAAAAGTCTTTGAAATCTAGAATTGATTTCTTTTTAGTTTCCTCATCAGCCCTGCAGTTTGTTAAAAGTGTATGTCACTCATTCGCTCCTCTTTCTGATCACAAACAAATAATGTTAAAATTAGGCTGTAATGATGAAAGTCCGAAGTTACGTGGTTACTGGAAATTTAATAGTTGTCTTTTAAATGATAATATTTTCAATGACAGTATTAAAAAATTAATTAATTGTATGTTTCCTGATAATATTCATAATGAATATAGAGCAAAATGGGAATTTTTTAAATACAGAGCTAGACAAATAGCTATAAAAAGGAGCAAAGATTTAAAGGCATCAAAAAATAAAAAAATAACTGAACAAATGGAAAGAATAAATTCTTTACTGACAGGTAATTTGTCTCAGGAAGAGGAACTAGAATTAAGGGAGCTACATCTACAAATTAATCAAACATATCTAGATATTGCTAGAGGTGCCTTTGTCAGGTCCAGGGCTAAATGGCTGGAAGAAGGAGAAGTGAATTCTAGCTATTTTTTTGCATTAGAAAAAAGGAACTGCAAAAGAAATTCCTTGACTGCTCTTAATATTAATGGTGTCAATTGCACAGATCCTAATTTGATATCTAAATTTGTCACGGACTTCTATAAAAATATTTACACATCTGTGTTTGATAAAGGTAATTGCGACAATTTTATAAAAAAGGTTCAAGATCATATTCCAATTATTGATACTGACTTTAAAGCCTTTTGTGATTCTGATGTGACAACTGAGGAAGTTCGAATTGCGCTTTTCTCTATGAAGAAAGGAAAATCTCCAGGCAGCGATGGACTAACTGTCGAGTTTTATATTCATTTTTGGGAATTAATCAAGCAACCTTTGCTTTGTATGTATAGAGAATGTATCAATTCAAAGGAAATGACGGAGTCAATGAAACAGGGTGTCATCTCCCTTGTTCCCAAACCGGACAAGGACACACTTCTAATAGATAATTGGCGTCCAATTACGCTCCTGACAATTGATTATAAAATTTTAGCCTTGGTATTTGCTAATAGATTAAAGGTCAAACTTAATCAGTTGGTTGCTGAGACACAATCAGGTTTTATAAAAGATAGGCACATCAGTAATAATATAAGACTTATTTTTAGATCTTTTAGACTATGCAGATTTCATACATTCTAAAGCTATGATTCTTTTCCTGGACTTTTATAAAGCTTTTGACACCCTTGAGCATGAATTTCTTTTGCAGACTCTAAGATCATTTGGTTTTGGTGACTTTTTTGTCAATGTTATTGAAATGTTTTATATAAATATTAGCAGCTCTGTTCTGATTATTTTCAATACTTTCTAAAAGGTTTTTTATCACCCGTGGTGTCAGACAGGGCTGTCCAATATCGCCCTTTTTATTTATTTTAGTTACTGAATTATTATCGTTAAGTATTATCCATGAACAAAGCTTAGAAGGTATATCCATTTTTGATAGAGAAATCAAAATCTCTCAGTTGGCTGATGACACGACTCTCTTTTAAAAGATGAGAGTCAATTAAAAAAGGCTATAAATCTAATTGAGCAGTTTTCATGTGCTTCTGGATTGAAACTGAATATGTCCAAGTGTGAAATAATGACACTATACAAAAGTGATGATTCTTTAATTGATGGTATCTCAGTAAAAGAGACTGTAAAGTATCTGGGTATTTATTTAACAAAAAATGTTGTCTCTAGACAACAACTTAATTTTTCTGGTAGGGTCAAAAAAACTAAAAGCATCTTTAATCTTTGGCTCCAAAGAGACCTTTCCCTTTATGGGAGGGTTCTTTTGTCCAAAGCAGAAGGATTATCTCGTTTTGTATATCCTTCCCTTTCTCTTTTTGTTAATGACTCTACTGCTAAAGGAATTAATAGAATTTTTCTAGATTTCATATGGAAAAACAAACCTCATAAGCTTAAAAAAACAGTCCTTTCTAATAGTCGGAAAAAAGGTGGACTTGAAGTGTTAGACTTTGGTGATACAGTGAACACCTTTAGGATAAATTGGATTAAAAGATGTTTAACTAATCCCAGTTCTTTATGGTTTTTTATTCCAAATTATATTTTTACAAAAATTGGTGGCCTTCCCTTTTTATTAAAATGTAACTACTTACCTAATAGATTGCCAGTAGCACTGTCCAAATTTCATCAGCAGGCTCTTCTTGCTTGGAAGTTATGCTACACCCACAATTTTTCACCACATAAAACCTTTCTATGGAACAACTCTGATATAATGATTAGAAATAAATCTATTTTTCTCTCTACATGGTTTAATAGAAATATAATTGGTATTCTTTCCATTTTTGATAAATCAGGTAATTTTTTGTCTTATGAAAAATTTATGTCTGTTCATAATTTCCCTTACCGTTTAAAGAATATAATGCAGTGATTAAAGCGGTTCCTTCCGGTCTAACTCAACTTGTTATATGTCATCTAGCTTTTAGTAAGAGTGACACAAAAGAACCAGATTTGATTTTAGATGGAATTAGTATATTTAACAAAAAATGTAATAATAAGCATATTCGACAAATCCTTCAAAATAAAACATGTAACACTCCTAAAGGCAAATTTTATTGGGCTTCTCTTATTGATTCTATAGACTGGAAGGAAACCTGGCTGTTACCTCATAAATACTGCATCCCAAATAAAACCAAAGAAGTTCATTTTAAAATACTACATAAAATATATCCTGTAAATGAAACTGTGGCAAAATATATGGAGATTAACAATTCTTGCTCTTTTTGTAGAAATAATGAGGAAACGCTGATCCATTTATTTTTCCAATGTGAAAAAACTCAAAGATTTTGGAATAGCTTGTATCTTCATATAGGCCTTGATTCTTCCAAATCCTTTCAATTAAAAGATATAATTTGTTATTATAAAGGTTCAACTAATACTCCAATAAATTATATTGTTAATTTTTTTATTTTGTTTGGGAAATTTTTTATTCATAAACAAAAATTCTCTAACTCGCAGCCTACCTTTTCACACTTTTTAATTGAGATTGATGCTTTTCTCAAATCTCTTAAATTGATTAAAAACAAGAAAAGCGACAGATTTTTGAAATCTTATGATGATTTGTTTGGTAATACCTCTGATGCATAATGCTTCTTCTGTATGTGTTTTAAGATGTTATGTTTATTTATTTACTTTCCTTTCTCTTATTTGTTTGTGGAACTTTACATTAAGATTGTGTGAAATGTCATTCCTGTAGAGGTTTCGTCTGTTTTGTCTGTGTATCTGTATCATTGTTTGACGCATAATAAAAAAAAAAAAAAAAAAAAAAAAAAAGTCCGTTTCCTGGTTAAAACTGTTTTTTTTTCTCTCTCTCTCTCTCTGGATTTAAACATTGTTGAAAACGTTTGTGATAATGTAAGTACACAAAATAATATTAGTGGTTTTTGAATAGTTTAAACCTAAACATCTTACATTGTGCCTTTAATTCAAGAGTGAGTTCAAACCGGTACACAAAGTTACAGTAGTACTATTTGGACAATTCTAAATCACGCAAAAAAAATATATTAATGTCACTATAAACAATCTGGCATCTGCGAACATCCCTTCGAGTTATGGACATGTTCTACTTTGACAGTCAGGATACACAAAACTTATTGTCTTCATTTGTAAACAGTATGGACTTTTTGTGTGCTCAGCATGCTCTTTTTTTAAAATAAATCCCACTTGTTTTGTTATCTAATGCTACAGTCTTACATATTGAGCCACTGCAGTTCCCAAACATGGCCACATTAATAGGACAATCTACATTACAAACGTGCTAGTAAATCATAGCCTGCAAATGAACATAACAAAGCTGAATCACAGCATGGGGTGTGCATGCAAAACATTTGAAATAGCAGAAAGTAATCTTGTTATTAATGTACCTCTCATTTTGGGTCTGTTTTTAGGATGGGCGCTTTAGAAACACTGCTTCCCTTTCATGGGAACATCGACGCTGCGTAGTCGCTTTGGGAACGCCTCTGCGTGATTACGTCTTGAAGCACTTGTGTAATCGAACCAATAGTGTAACGGGACGTCAGAGCGGGTGACGTCACGGACCAGGAAACTATAAAGCACCCCTGAGAACAAAGAACGCTAGCTTCTGCGTCTTCAGCAAGCGCTCTGTGTATTGTGTGTCTTATTTGGTGTTGTCTGTCCGTTATACAGTTCGAAAATATCTCTTAGTCCGAGGGCAAGAGTATTTTCAGTCCACCAAGCACTTATATATATATATATATATATATATTGAAAGACACGTTTATAAAAGGAAATATGGCGGCAGGACAAACAGGCAAGCAGCAGTTCATTCAGTGTGCTTCTCCCTGCCCTCGCTTCATCACGGGCGGGGATACACACGAGTTATGTGTAGCCTGTTTGGGAGTGGAGCATGCCCAGGCAGCTCTTGAGGGAGCTGTCTGTGTGCATTGCGAAAAGTTAACGCTCCGTACACTCCGTTCACGCCGGGCGTTCTTCGAGAAAGATAAAGAGGGTGCCGCGGCGAGTGTTCCCCAGGGATCGGGTCCCGCTGCTGCTGAGGCACAGCGGCAGCTGCATTCCTGGGGTTCACAGATGGATCTGGTGGAGGGGTTAGAGACGGGCCCAGCCCTATCTCGGCCCTCACCCGCCAGACCCAGTGTCTTTCCTTTGGTTGCGGAAGCACGCGCTGCGGTTTCTTCCCCCAGAGGAGAGGCACCAGCGCTTCACCTGTCTAGCTCTGAGGAGTTGGATGTGGTGAGCGTTGAAGCTGGAGAGGAGGACTCGCCATCCTCATCTCCAGCATATGAGGAGCTGCTGGAGGTTGTGACTAGGGCAGTGGCAAAACTTAATATCGAATGGCCAGCAGAAAAAAGCGAAGCGCGTCACAAAAGCAAACTGGATGAGCGCTTTCTCCCTGCCCGGTCACAGCCTCAGCGTCGGGGATTACCATTCTTTCCCGACCTCCACACCGAGGTGACGAGGTCGTGGAAAAAGCCAGCACAATATCGTGTATATAACCCTCAAACATCTATATATTCCAATATATTGGGGCTTAAACAACATGGCTATGGGACGATGCCTCGGGTCGAAGAGACGCTCGCGAGCTATCTCTCGCCCGAGTCTGCGTCGTCTCTAAAATCCCCGACGCTGCCCACCAGAACACTAAGAACAACATCAGCTCTGGTGGGCAAAGCATATGCCTCAGCAGGTCAGGCCGCAGCGTGTTTACACACAATGTCTGTCCTTCAAGCATATCAGGCTGACCTGCTGGGGGAGATCGATGAGAGCGGTGAGGCTAGCTTTGATGTGATTCAGGAACTTCGTAAAGCCACTGATCTATCTCTCCGTGCCACCAAGGAGACGGCAAAAACAATCGGTCGCTCTATGGCAGCCCTGGTGGCAAGGGAGAGGCATTTATGGCTAAACTTATCAGACATCAGAGAAAGAGATAAGAGCGTCTTATTGGATGCGCCGCTGTCTCCCCTGGGCCTCTTCGGCGACTCTGTCACTTCGGTCGTCGAGAGGTTCCAGGAGGCAAAAAAGCAGTCAGCGGCCTTCCAGAAGTTCCTCCCTCGCCGCTCTCTCCCGCCCGAGGCTGCTGAGCGGGAGCAGCCTCGGGCGTCTAGCAGCTCCTCATCCGCGCAGAGAGCGCAACAAAAACAGAGTGTTGCTGCCCGTGCTCCCCCGCAAAGAGCTTGGGGACCGGGACGGGCAACACAGTCGAAGCCTTCCCGGGGTAGAACAGATCTGAGGACTGTTATTATCGCCAGGAAGGCTTCGAAGAAGTCCTGACGCCAGTGGCCCAGGACTTCCGAGGGTAGCCCCCTCCGGAGAGGGTCCTGTATTAAAATTAACTCCTCTCCGGCACCCTCAAGGGGCCGTTCTGCCAACCCTGCCACCCCGTGTGCTTCAGGGCGCAGCGGTCCCCACCGACCCTCTGAGGGGGGTCGGCCAGCGCTTGATTCGGCTGCTCCCTGCCGGTACGCCGCTTCAGGGCACCGAGCCAAGTGCTCAAAAAACACCAGAGGCCAGTCTCGAGAGGCTGGTTCCCTTAGTGAAATTTCTGGAGGAATGGAAACGTCTTCCCAACATTTCTCAATGGGTACTGCGTATGATAGAAAAGGGTTACAAAATACAATTCGGGTTTCGCCCGCCCCGGTTCAATGGGGTCCTCCCTACAGTGGTGGGCCCCCAGCAGTCTCTGGTTATGGAACAAGAAGATATATCACTTTTGCAAAAAGGAGCTATAGAAAGGGTTCCTCCTCCCAGCAAACAGTAAGGGTTTTACAGCCGTTACTTCATCGTTCCGAAGAAGGATGGAGGGTTGCGTCCCATAATAGATTTACGTATGTTAAATCGCTCAGTACAAAAACTCAAGTTCAAGATGCTAACACTCAAACAGATCACCACTCAGATCAGGTCCGAGGACTGGTTTGTGACAATAGATCTGAAAGACGCTTACTTTCATGTGTCAATCCATCCTTCACATTGGAAGTACCTCAGGTTTGCTTTCGGGGGCGAAGCTTACCAATACAAGGTTCTTCCCTTTGGCCTATCCCTTTCACCCCGCACCTTCACGAAGTGCGTGGATGCAGCCCTGGCTCCTCTGAGACTCCAGGGCATCCGCATACTGAATTATATCGACGATTGGTTGATTTTAGCTCAATCAGAGCAACAGGCAGTTCTACATCGAGATGTAGTTCTGTCACACATGAGAAGGTTAGGGTTGAGACTCAATGCCAAGAAGAGTGTGCTTCTACCAGCTCAGACTACCAACTATCTAGGGGTAGTTTGGGATTCTACTACGATGCAGGCACGTCTGTCTCCTGCTCGGGTGAATTCCATTCTCTCAACCGTGAAAGGGGTGAAATTAGGCCAGTCACTCACTGTAAAACAGTTTCAGAGACTGTTGGGTCTGATGGCAGCGGCGTCCAACGTGATACCTTTTGGCCTGCTGCACATGAGACCCTTACAGTGGTGGCTCAGGACCAGGGGGTTTTCTCCGAGGGGAAATCCTCTCCGCATGATCAAAGTCACGCGGCGATGCCTTCGTGCTTTATCCATGTGGAAGAAGCCCTGGTTCCTGTCCCAGGGTCCTGTGTTGGGAGCTCCTTGTCGTCGCGTAATGCTAACGACGGATGCATCTCTCACAGGCTGGGGGGCGATCATGAGTGGTCGCTCAGCTCAGGGTCTTTGGGAGGACCATCATCGTTCTTGGCACATAAATCGGCTGGAAATGATGGCGGTATTTCGAGCACTCAAATACTTCCTCCCAGACCTGAGGGGCCACCATGTGTTGGTCCGTACAGACAACATGTCGGTGGTCTCATATATCAACCATCAGGGGGGTCTGAGGTCTCGTCAGTTGTACAAATTAGTCCTTCGGATCCTCCTGTGGTCCCAGGGGAAGCTCCTCTCCCTGAGAGCAGCTTACATCCCGGGGCATCAAAATGTGGGGGCAGACATCCTGTCGAGGCAGGGGCCGAGGCCCGGGGAATGGAGACTTCACCCTGAGGCGGTGGAGTTGATATGGAAAGAATTCGGTCGCGCAGAAGTCGACTTATTTGCCTCGAAAGAGACGTCTCACTGCCCGCTGTGGTACTCACTAACTCATCCATCCCCCCTGGGGTTGGATGCCATGGTACAGACGTGGCCGAGGCTGCGTCTGTACGCCTTTCCCCCGATTGCTCTGCTCCCCGGAGTTCTGGAGAGGGTTCGGCGGGACGGGGCCCGTCTCATATTGGTAGCCCCGTTCTGGCCAACCCGAGTATGGTTCACGGACCTAGTGTCCCTTCTAGACGGCTCCCCCATGGAGATTCCAATCAGGCAGGACCTTCTGTCTCAAGCGGGCGGCACAATAATTCATCCCCGCCCAGAGTTATGGAAACTGTGGGCTTGGCCTCTGAGGGGGCCGAGCTCATAGAATCTGGTCTCCCAACTGAGGTTGTGGAGACCATACTCCACTCCAGAGCTCCGTCCACGAGAAAACTATATGCATACAAGTGGAAGCTGTTCGCTACTTGGTGTAGCCAGTCTCAAGTGGACCCGTTCCACTCTTCTATCAGTCACATACTGCAATTTCTCCAAGAAAAATTCTCGGATGGCCTAACTCCTTCTACATTAAGGGTCTATATAGCAGCAATCTCCGCTTATCACTCTCCTTTGGAGGGTGTTTCTGTGGGAAGAAACCCACTAGTCATACGTTTTCTCCGTGGCACCCAGAGGCTGAGGCCGGCTGTACGTACAAAAACTCCATCCTGGGACTCGAAGGGCTGTCTGCGGCTCCCTTTGAACCTTTGGAGGAAGTACATGAGAGGTTCCTCACGCTAAAAACCGTATTTCTGCTGGCTATTACATCTCTTAAAAGAATTGGAGACCTTCAGGCACTTTCAGTTGCTCCTTCATGCTTAGACTTTGCGCCTGGAATGGTCAAAGCTTTCTTGCATCCTAGACCTGGGTATATACCCAAGGTCCCTACTCATGTCCCAGGGCCTATTGTACTGCAGGCCTTTTATCCTCCACCTTTCACGAATGAGGATCAGGAAAAACTAAATCTGCTCTGCCCAGTGAGGGCTTTAGACACCTATGTCCACAGAGCTGCCCTGTGGCGAAAAACAGAACAGCTGTTTATATGTTACGGGTCCCCTAACAAGGGAGGTCCTGCGTCTAAGCAGAGAATGAGCAAGTGGGTGGTCGAGGCCATCTCTCTTGCTTATAAGTCATCCGGACAGCCCTCGCCTTTGGCCGTCCGGGCACACTCTACCAGGGGTATGGCTGCCTCAAAGGCTCTGATTTCGGGGGTTCCCCTCAATGATATCTGCGATGCTGCTGGGTGGTCATCTCATCATACCTTCGTTAGATTCTACAACCTTGACTTGGGCTCCACTCCAGGGTCCTCAGTACTGTCATCCTAAAAGGTGATTCAGACAGGCATTTGGTCTTATGGCCTAGTTGGGATAGCGTTCCCAAAGCGACTACGCAGCGTCGATGTTCCCATGAAAGGGAACGTCTCGGGTTACGTTTGTAACCCTGGTTCCCTGAATAAGGGAACGAGACGCTGCGTAGCTTAGCCATACTCCCTGCACGCCTGTGAGCGCTTGCTTCATCTGTATCAGAAGCTAGCGTTCTTTGTTCTCAGGGGTGCTTTATAGTTTCCTGGTCCGTGACGTCACCCGCTCTGACATCCCGTTACACTATTGGTTCGATTACACAAGTACTTCAAGACGTAATCACGCAGAGGCGTTCCCAAAGCGACTACGCAGCGTCTCGTTCCCTTATTCAGGGAACCAGGGTTACAAACGTAACCCGAGACGTTCTTGAAGTTTAAAAAAAACCTTTACGAATCAGTAAACGAGACTTCGACATTTCAGTGGTTTACCACTGGGGGGCGATCTCTGTGCACCCGTAAATCAGAGAATCGCGCGGATAGAACTACCATTGAAGTGTCTGGTTTTTTTTTTACCTGATCTCTGATCAGTTTTATACATTTTTACGTTTTAATAAGACATTAAAAAGGCGGGGGTGGAGTAGGGTTTGTGGATCACGCCACTAAAACAGAAACCTGTAGTAGCGACTCAAGATGAACTTTAGCCAATCAGAAACGTTCTTTGCCTGTCAGTTATTGTGTTCGTCAGGGATTATCGACACCAGAGGCTGACCAGTGGGGGTTTTTTTGCAGCGGTTTAATTCAGAAATCTAATCGCAAACAAACTTTAATGGCAAACATGTGAGTGTTTCAAAGTCTTCCATAGCAGCTGTTAAACAGAAAATTTGTAGGTTTTTCTTTTTACATATTGCGTTTTAAAATGTCTATCATCAAATACCTGCCTACTTTGGTTATAGGCTAATACTTGGCGCGAACTTGTTATTGGCCTACATCCCACATAATGATGAACAGCCTCAGTAATCAGTGAAGGATGGTCCAGGCTTGTCCAAAAGCACTGAAAGTGTTGATGCCCCTTGCAAAATGCTAACTGATGTCAGACCTCTGCGACTCCTAGTTTGATGAACTTTTTGCAAACATATATCACACTAAGAAAAGGTAAGGGTCATATAATCATTCTTTTTTTTTAGAATTAATTTAGGATTAATTAATATAAACATTTTTTGGGCAGTTTTTATGTCCAAGCTTTATATAGAAGTACTATAAAGTAGCCTACCATGTTTTTAGACATAGGCTACCATGGTATCATATTACACTAAATATCTTTAGGCAATTGTTTTTCATTACAAATACCATAGAAACAATATAGTTACTTTTTAATTTTAACCTATACAAAATGAGGTTACAATTTTCACTTGTGTTACTATTTTTGTTAATGAACATAAATTTACATCTGCATCCCATCTACTGCTTCTGTCACTTAACTTAAGATAACTCTCAAATGTACATTTCTAAGAGATAATTAATATTTCTCTGGCTGTCATATTAATTTGTGAAATCTTCACCTGTTTGACAAGTGTTTATGTTCTGATGATTTATTTAATTAATTAATTAATTAATTTTATTTATTTGAAAAGGGACCATGTACAATTTTTAACATAATTGTTTCCGTTTCATGAATTGCACCAGATTTAGCCGAAGGATAATTTTCATCCACATTACCCTGACAGGTCATCACTATACAGATGATAAAATAACATAAACAGGTTCCAAATAAAATAAAACCTAAATAAACGCACATCCTATCAGGGCTATATCAATGGTTACAAAGTTAAGTTGATTTTAAAAAAGATTTTAGCTTCAATTTAAAAATACCCATAGATGTACACTTCTTCATATTCTCTAATAAAGCCACAATTACCTGTTCAGTTCATATATCGGTTTATATGAAAAAAATGTATTGTGTTAATTTTTTGGTCATATCGCCCAGCCCTAAAAGCACCATAATTCATTGCTGCACATTAATATGTACCATGGCCCTTTGATACCTCATAAAAAATATCAAATGTTGAATCATTTCAAAATTATCAAATTACCGTGATATTATTATCTCATACTATCTACCATATTTGTAAAGGATAGCATTATTGTTTTGCATTATTAATGTAATTATGCCTGTGGTAAACTGTGAAATTTGTGGAGTGCACCAAACGAGTTAAACAAAAGCTGAATTCTGAATTATTCAGTAGTTAATGGACTATTACTTGAGATGCAAAATGTGCATGTTTTATTCTATGCCACAACGCATGTAACAAGTAAACTACTATCTCTGAAGATAATGGTGAGGTCCACACAGAATCAGTACCCATAAATTTCTCCTTACATGTTAGATTATATATTTGATCATCCTTGAGCTGGAATTAAGAGTACTCTTAGCTCCATTTAGCACACTTTAAATCCATTCCAGGATTTCCCCAAAGTTTCCCACAGATTTTCCTCCAAAAATCTGCAGAAAATGTAAATGAAACCAGGTTCCATATGTGCCTGATTGTGGCCAAATTTAAGAATTGCATTGGCATGTTGGAACATTGCTCTAGCAGAAATAGAAAGACATTTTTAAAACTGACCTTTTCACCTGGTTTGCCAGGTGGCCCGGGTAAACCTGGGATGCCGCTGTCACCCTAAAGACAAACACACACACACTGAAAAAAATTCATTTCAGTAAATTCTGCAAAAAGGTTGTACAGCCATCGCAAAAAGCATTGACAATGACATCGATTTTGTGTTTCACAAAGTTTGCTGCTTCAGAATTTGTAGATTATTTTTTCACATGTTTCTGTACTTGAAATCACTAAGCATTTCTTGAGTTTTAGCTTTTATTGGCAAAAACATTCAATATATGCAAAAAGTCAATAATTACAGTGTTGACCTTTCTTCTTCATAACCAGGGGTGCACATTAGAGGTACGCAGGTACGCATGCACGGTAAAAATAAACTATGCGTACCAGAAAACATGGAGGGAAGCGCTTTTGAGTACCGGTTCACAGGGATGCGTTTACTTACTGGATTAGGATTTTTCTCCATCTCTGGTAAGATAGCAATCATGATAACATGTGTGTTCTTTAATTATTAGGTGTGCAACGGATTGCAGTTAATCCGTGATCCATACGGATAAGGTCCAACGGTTCGGCACGCATGTGATTCGCGGATTAACTGCTATATTTAACCATCATAGAGTGAAAGTTTGTAATTTGGACGTGTTTTGTCTCGCCAATTAACACATTCAAACGACTTTAAAAGCGGAAGAAGAGGCGAAAATCGGGAGTCGCGAACTGTAATCTGTGCGCACAGCCCCCCGAAATGCGCGCATGATGAGAGTCAGACAGCGCACGAACACCGAATTAATTCCGTTTTCGCGTTTACTTGCGCTTGAAAGGAAACATACACACAAAATTATGTCAAAATACCTGTCTCGGCAAGTATTCTCTCGGTTATGTCATAAGTGAAGTGTTGAGAAAGAAACCGGATGTGTGTCAGTTATTCGGTCCGTGCTTTCTTTCTTAAAGTGACAGCAGCCTTTGCTGTCATTAATGTTAGTAAAAAAAAAAAAAAAAAATCATTATCATCATCTACTATGTTCGAGAGAAAAGAAGATGATTGAGTGAGGAGAGCAGTCAGGAGGAAAGTGATTAGGACAGCTTTTAGGATGTGTCGTGTAAAGTGTGAGTACCAAGCAAAATCTCCAGGTACTCCCTTGAGAACCAGACCAAAAAAGTTATGTGCACCCTTGTTCATAACCTCTGCAATTCACTCTGACATGCGGGATATGAGCTTCTGGGCCAAGTCCTGAATTATGGCCATTTATTCTTGCCTTATTAGTGCTCGGAGACTTCTGCCAGCAGCCATATCACCCTGTAGCCCAAGACTAGTTGCCCACTAAAGCTAAGCAGGGCTGAGCCTGGTCAGTACCTGGATTGGAGACCTCCTGGGAAAACTAGGTTTCTGCTAGTGAGGCCAGCAGGGGGTGCTCACCCTGTGGTTTATGTGGGTCCTAACGCCCCAGTATAGTGATGGGGACACTATACTGTCAAAAAGCACCATCCTTCGGATGAGACGTTAAACAGAGGTCCTGACTCTCTGTGGTCATTAAAAATCCCAGGATGTCCTTCAAAAAGAGCAGGGGTTTAACCCCGATATCCTGGCCAAATTTGAACATTGGCCTCTGTCCATCATAGCCTCCTAATCATCCCCATATTCTGATTGGCTTCATCACTCTGTTTCCTCTCCACCAATAAGCTGGTGTGTGGTGAGCGTTCTGGCGCAATATGGCTGCCGTCGCATCATCCAGGTGGATACTGCACATTGGTGGTGGTGGAGGAGATTCCCCCTTTCATATGTAAAGTGCTTTGAGTACCCAGAAAAGTGCTTTATAAATGTAACAAATAATTTTTTTATTTATTATACTATTTCTGCTTGTCCACTCACCTTTTGAGGACTGACCTCAGGTTCTCTAAGGGACTAAGATCCGGAGAGTTGCCTGGCCATGGATCCAAAATTTAAATGTAATGATCTCCACGTCACTTCATTATCACTCTTGCCTTGTGACATGGTGCTCCATCATGCTGGAAAATGCATGGATCCTCAGAAGAAATGCTCCTGGATTGTTGGGATAAGTTGTAGGATGTTTTGATGCCATTCTTTATTCATGGCAGTGTTGTTGAGCAGAATTGTGAGAGAGACAAACCCTTGGATGAAAAGCAACCCCACACACGTCTCAGGATGCTTCACTCTTGGTACGACACCGAAGTGGTAGAAGCATAGTAGTAATCACCTTTTCTTCTCCAGACAATCAGTTTTCCACACTGTAAACCCTAATGCTCAAAATACTTAATTCGTTTGAGTAGGACAAACTTAAATTAAACAAATTAGTTCAGTTAAATTAACAGTTATGAGTATTTAAAACTTTCTTTTACTTTTGAGTTCACAGCACTGACATATTTCAAGTAAACTAAACCGTTTTAGTTGCAGCAGATTTCTAATTCCCAGCATGCTTTGCATCAGACTGTATAAATGCTGAAATTAAGTGTTATTTTGTGTGTTTTTGCATAAGATTGACATAGGGAGACATAAGTTAGTGTTTAATGTTGTGTTATGTTGGGATTGACAGGGGGTTCTGTTATGTTAGTTTTGTAGGGTTACCATTCTGGTGAAGAGTAGACCGTGTGGTTAGGTTGAGGATGGGCTGCAAAACTTTTAAGACCACATATACTGTATGTTGTTTGATTATATACATGCAAGTATATATTGACAGTCTCTTTGATAATTATAATAGCATGTGTTTTTTGCTAACTAACATTTAACCAAGATTGGAATGTGATGTTTATGTAAATTAACTATATGTACTTGATTGGGGCGAGGCTGAGAACTGTGGGAGCGAAGGAATGCCAGTGATGTGATTGTTAATGAGAGACACCTGTGCACCACACTAGCATTGCTCCACTTCCATGGCTCTCGGCCCCGCCCCACTTGTCACAAAAAAATTAAGTTCTACTAACTTAAAAAAAATAAGTTAGTTAACTTAAATGTTTTGAGGTAATAAGTTTCCTCAAATGTTTTGAGTATTCTGAACTTATTGAGTTTTACAGTGCAGATATTTTTCCAAACAGTCGGAAGGGGGCTTTGTCCGAGAAAATAACTTTGCATCAGTCTTCTGCTGTCCAATCCTTGTACTTCCTGCAGAATTTCAGTCTGTCCTTGATGTTTTTCTTAGAGAGAAGTGGCTTCTTTGCTGCCCTTCTTGACACCAGGCTTTTGTTCAAAGTCTTAGCCTCACTGTGTGGATGCATCACTCCCTCCTGCTGCCAAAACTGATCAAGCTCTACACTAGAGGTGACGCGATTCCTCGGGAGCAGACGTCCTGGCACTTGCTGAACATTAGGACGTCCTGAAGCCTTCTTCACTGCAGCTGAATCTCTCTCCTTGAAGTTCTTGATGATTCGGTAAATGGTTCTTTGGTTTTCAATATTCTTTGCACCAATTTGCATCTGAGGCCATTTTGATGCAAAGCGATGATGGCTGCATGTCTTTCTTTGGAGTTAACCATTGCTAACACAAGTCTGCTCTAATAATCCAATCAGAATGATAAAGTGATGATTTTACCTAACTAGTACTCGTTCTCACTTTCTCATGTGCTGATGATAATATGATTAGGAGAAGCGATTAGTCATTGGAGACGGCAAGAGCGCAAGAGAACAGATATTAAGCAAAAGTGTTTTGCTTAATATCTGTTCCTGTTCAGCTGTTTAGGTTATTGTTTGCTGTTAGAAATGATTAATTTTGATTCTCTGATTGGTTCTATTTTCTAGGTTCACTATATTTTGTATTTGTATTTTGTATTGTACACATTGCTATTTAGAATAACTGCCACGTTTGCTGCATTTGTTGGTGTTATTGCTTGTTTTCGCACTTAAGTGCTGTGTTGTTCCCGCATTGGTTTTGATTTGAGCCATTCACGTGCTATAGGCTTTTGCTGTACTAATTTCTAGGGCGGGCACAGCTGTTTTCTCTCATGCATTGAAAAGCAGATTTATTTAGTGCGCACACGCTACTGCGGAAGTGTCAGCGGAAGCGTTCAGCCCTCGTGTTCAGCCTCCACATGTGAAGGCCGACTCAGGTAAAGATCTGTGACTCTACCTGCGCAACTTCACCAAGCAAGGACACTGGTAAGGATCTTCAGTATCTTCCTTTCCCTTTTCTTTACCCTTCTTTTTCTTCATTCTCAGCATTTGCTTTCAATACATTCCTTTTGTCTCTCAGCAACACTCCACTATCTCATGTAGAAGGCAGCGCAATACTGCTAACCTGCGTCCTACTCCACTTCTAATACACCTCTCTCTGTTTCTGTGGGTCTATGGAATTGTCAGTCAGCAGTTAACAAAGCTGACTTCATTCTAGCCTTTGCTACTAAATCTACTCTCAATATCTTGGACTTGACTGAAACCTGGATTTGTCCAGAGGACTTGGCAACAACTTCTCATTCTCTCATACCCCTTGCCAGTCTGGGAGGGGTGGGGGCACTGGTCTTCTCATTTCTAACAATTGGAAATACTCAACTCACTCTTCTCTATGCAATAACAATTTGTTTGAGTTTCATGCTATTACAATTACAGCTCCTATCAACATTCATATCGAAGTAATTTATCAACCCCCAAGCCAACTGGGTACCTTTGTAGAGGAACTGGACATGCTGCTGTCCTCATTTCCAGAGGATGGCAGTCCACTTGTATTCTTTGGCAATTTCAACAATTTCAACATCAAGTCTTATGCTTCAGATTTTCTCTCTCTTCTAGCCTCATTTGATCTCAAACGACTCATCACCACAAGTACCCACAAATCTGGCAACCAACTTGACGTAATTTACATGTGCAACTGCATCACTGACAACATCTTGGTAAAACATCTGCACATTTCCGATCATTTCATCATCACTTTTAATCTACAACTCACTACTTGTGCATCACACAAATCCCTCTACCAGTTACCTTCAGACATAACCTGCGCTCTCTTTCTCCTCATCTTTCCTCTGTTGTGTCATCCTCCCTTCCCTCACCCACACAACTCTCATCTCTGGATGTGAATACAGCAACAGACACTTTATGTTCCACTTTAACTTCTTCTCTAGACTGTATCTGTCCTCTCTCATCCAGGCCAGCATGTGCTACTCCCTCTAACCCCTGGTTATCTGATGTTCTTCATGAACACTGGACCAGAGGCTGCAGAGAGAAAATGGCGCAAATCCAAAGACCCATCTGACCCAGGTAGGTATCAGTCTCTCCTCTCATTTTTTTCTGATGATGTTCATGCTGCTAAATATTCATATTTCCACAACAAGATCAACAGTGCTTCAAACATGCACACACTTGTCAAAACATTAAACTCTCTCCTCTGTCCCCCTTAACCACCACCCACCACCTCTTTAACTGCTGATGATTTTGCTAATTTCTTCACTGACAAAACATCAACCATCAGCAGTCAGTTCTTGGCTCCACACACACAGGAACTTAGACCATCCACAGCCACAGAAATATATAAACGTTTTCTCTCCAGTCCTCCTACCACCTGCCCTCTAGATCCCATCCCCTTACCTTCTACAAGCCATCTCTCCTACATTTTTACCAGCACTCACACACTTTATGAACACATCTCTCCACACTGGCATTTTCCCTACCGCATTCAAGTAGGTTCGGGTAACCCCACTGCTTAAAAAAAAAACACATTAAACACTTGTAGACAGTTACAGACCTGTCTCTCACCTACCATTTATAGCAAAAACACTTAAACGGGTTGTATTCATCCAGGTTTCCTCTCACAGAAAAACCAGCTGGATGTCAACAAGTCTGGTAACAAGAGCAGCCATTCAACCGAGACTGCACTACTGTCAGTCACTGAAACACTGTGGATTGTGAAGGCTGATTCCAAATCATTGGTTGTCATTCTGCTGGATCTATCTGCTGCCTTTGACACTGTGAATCATCTGATCCTTCTGTCCACCCTGTCATCACTGGGCATCACAGGAACTCTACTTCACTGGTGTAAATCCTACCTCACAGGTAGGTCTTTCAGGGTTGACTGGAGAGGGGAGGTATCCAAAGAACATTAACTGACCACAGGGGTTCCTCAGGGTTCAGTTCTTGGACCTCACCTCTTCTGTATATGCACTACATCACTAGGTCACATCATACAGGCACATGGTTTCTCATACCATTGCGGTGCTGATAACACAGCTCTTCCTTTCATTATTTCTTTCAATCCAGATTATCCCACAGTAGCTGCATGAATCTCAAGCTGTCTGGTGAACAGAGCTTATCGTCTTCCCTGCCAATCCAACTCTACAGCACGATTTCACCATCCAGCTAGGTATATCATTGATTACCCCATCAAGGTCATCCAGAAATCTTGGAGTTATCTTTGATGACCAACTGACCTTCAAAGAACACATTGCTCAGCTCGGTCATGCAGATTTGCACTACACAACATCAGGAAGATCAGGCCTTTTCTAACAGAACAACTTTTCGTCCAGGCCCTGGTCATTTCAAGGCTTTATTACAGCAATGCTTTTCTGGCTGGACTGCCATCATGCACAATCTAACCGCTACAAATGATTCAGGATGCTGCAGCATGTCTTGTCTTTATTGAGCCGAAAATGGCCCACCTCACACCTCTCTTCAACTCTCTGCACTGGCTACCACTTGCTGCTTGCATCAAGTTCAAGGCATTGACGCTTGCTTACAAATCTACCGCAGGCTCAACACTCTCCTACTTCCGCTCCCTCTTACGAGTCTACATCCCTACCAGAAGCCTGAGATTGCTAAATGAGCGCAGGCTCGTGGTACCATCACAGAGAGGCACAAAATCACTCTCCATAACATTTTCGTTCACTGTTCTTTGCTGGTGGAATGATCTCCCTGCCTTCATCTGGAATGCAGAATCCCTGGCAATATTCAAAAGACAGCTGAAAACTCATCTGTTTCGAGAGCACTAAACCTCATCTTAAAAAAAGAAGAAGTCTATGCTTTCACTTCCTTTAATCCCTCCCTGTTCTAGCTTATGCTACTCTAAGCAATGTCTGAAACTTGTGTATTGTGAGCACTTTGTGTGTCTATTTACCTCTTCTCGATGAATCACTTACTCACGTGTAAGACGCTTTGGATAAAAGCGTCTGCAAAATGAATACATGTAATGTAAATGTTTAAATAAATAAAAAACAAGTTCATTTTTTGGGCCAATGAAATTTTTTGCAATTATTTAAAATGCACCTGATCAGTCTCCACAATAATCTAGAAACAATGTGAATCAACCCAACAACAACTAAGGCCCCGTCCACACAGAGACGCGTTTCTGTGAAAGCGCACATTTTTTATCGGATAAGGGTTTCGTCCACACGGATCCAGCGTTTTCGAATGGTGAAACTGCTATTTTTGGAGACCGGGTCACAAAGTGGATAAATTTGAAAACGCCGTCTTGTGTGGACGGGGCAATCCGTATATTTTCTGAAACAATGATGTCATCACCCCACGTGTCGACCCTAGTCAGACGCGCTAACACCACAAAACAGCACCAACAACAGCAATAGCAGACTCTACATGCTTGTGTTTGTGCTGCAGAAGCTACTGAGCCAAAATAAAGCGTTATTTCAACAACGCTGTACTGTTCGTTCAAAGCGCCACCGGTGGGAGGGTCAAAGTAAATGACTAGTTGTGGCAACCAATCGGAATCCTCTCAAGCGATGACCTCTACATTCCGATTGGTTGCCGCCGAACCGCGTCATTGCTCATTATTAAGTTGACTTGATTACAACTCTCCTCGATGGTCTCACCTTTCCTAGACGTGCCGCCTGCTTTCATTGAAAATGAATGACTTCCTGTCATTTTGACGCTTTCGCCGCTGGCAGTGTGAACACACATTAAAGCTTTGCTATAGTTTGTATTCAGCGTGCAAGGGTAATGCGCATGCTCCAAGTCTTCTTCACTGCTTTAAGTGCATTTCTGTGACAGAATTACAGTGCCACATAATGGTCTGGCATGTATACTACATAATTTTGAGCCGTTTCACTGGTTTCGTTTGGATGCAGATATTTCTTGATATGGCGCCGTGTGGACAGGATTATTTTTTTTTTTAGAACGAGGAAAAAAAAAGATTGGATTGGGGTAAGCTCCAGCTTCGTGTGGATGGGGCCTAAAGCTGCAAACTTTGTAAAACACAAAATTTATGGCACTGCCAATACTTTTAGCCACAGCTGTACAGTGAACTTCAATATCAGTCACAAATATTGACTCTGACATAAAAAAAATAAATAAAAAAAACTTGCTATATACATGAGGTTTCTAAGAGAAACTGACTTTGTGTAGGCAAGAGGTAGAAATATTTGGACCTAATCAGAAATGATGTAGATAAATTTGCTGTATTTCATGATTTAATTTAATTTTACACTTGCAAAAGTGAATATATGATGACTAAATATCTTGTCATTATGAAAATAGTATATAAATTCATAGCTCCTTACTGCTTCTCCACGACTTCCCTTTTCCCCCTTATGTCCATCAGCTCCATGTGGGCCCTAATCAAACAGAGACAGAAAAGTAGCGTCATCAAGTGTTGCATGAAGTTTTATAGGGTATGTCCATTTCTGACACTTGCACTCATACCTCCATGCCAGGAGAGCCTTGAATGCCAGGACTTCCTCTAGAACCTGGGACACCCTTAAATAAAGAAGGAGTCTTGTATTAGTCTGACCCAAAGTCATGCAAATGAATATCAAGGTCAAATTGGAAGAAGAAGAAGAAAAAGAAAAAAAAAGAAAGATCACAGGTTATGATCTTTCCCCACATAATTAGAACTCATTGTCTTTCAAAGTCCAAAATGTGCATTTATTGAAACTACTCTAAGCCTCAAAAATGACTTTGAACTTTGTTATGGCAGACATGTTAGTGCATGATCACGACTTAACTGAATAAAAATTGAAGTTTCTTACCTAAACCTATTGTGTGGCTTTAGATGACTATGTTAAGACTATATGAATGTAAGGGGCTTTTTGCAGCTTGAATAACATTTCCTATCCACTGCTATTTTAAGGGACAGGTTTGTTTTATTGTTGCTAGCGTGTTACCAAATGTTTGCTTACTGGCATGTCTAAAAAGAACCGTAAGTTGATGAAAGTAAAAACTTTGTTCTAGTGAGTCAGGTTAACTGATCTGAGGTGTGTTTCCTTTGCAACAATCGAAATCACCTCTTAACTATCATAGTACAATGCATACGTGGAGAAATTAACTAGTCTCAACTGTTTCCCAAAACCTTAAGAATAAGAATTCAGCTCAAGAGTACTGAAATGTCATTAACATTGTCATGCAAGTGGTGAAGTAATACCTTTTGTCAGTTAATCAGTTTGAGATTGAATTAATTTTAGATTATTGCTATTAGTAACAATCATGGCATCTGATGACTACTTTGCTATTTTTTTTCTCTGTTGTTCTCTGCTTTATTTTCAGATGTTTGATTTAATTGCAGATTCCCTCTTACATCATACTTTGGGGTTTCCCCAGGCTTCTATCACACTTCTCACAACAGTGCTTTCATTCTCTTTCATTCACATTTGCATATATAGAATGACGGTGATGTTGATTGTACTGCATGTTAGCTTGCTTATTTAGCTTGATCTAAGACTATTTCAGTAGTCTACTTTAGACATTCTACTAACTATGAGTAACTTTGCAACTACATGTCAACTAGCAGTCATTAGATTATTAGTAGTCTCTCTGTTTAATATCTGCAAACACTTTTGATGCTCCTCAACAGACATTCTCCTGACTATAAGTAACTTTCCAAGTATATGTCAACTTAATATATGTAACATTCTACTAATACTCTGAGAGTTAGTTGACATGTAGTTGCAAATTAATACGAGTTAGTTGACATGCAGTTGCAAAGTTACTTCTAATTAGTAGAATGTCAAAATAAAGTATAACAGATCTATATGTTGGTCACATCACACTAACAAGAAACAAATCTGTTTATCACAGAGAACTGTAGTTTGAAACACAACTTGCTGTCTTTGAATGTTCATTGGAACTAAGGTTTCGGGAAACACTGAATTGTTGGTAACAGGTGAACTTGTGATCATGGTTCGCTTACACTGTAAAATTTTGAAAAGGACATTGTTTTTACACACAAAGACAATAACTAAAACACCAAGTTCGTGAAGATTTCAAAGATGTCTTGAATATCTGTGTCATGAGTATTATTTATTATTAGTGCGTGCAGTCTGTATGCGCCTACGTGAAACACTTGTGCAGACTCCAGCTGGATGATGACACTTATGTCTTTGTTTTTGAGACATAATTTTTTTTTGAAATTCAGACTTTATGGAATCAAAAATATTGTTGTCATGTTAGAATGTTGCACGATTCTCTGAGAAGACTGTATGCAATTGCCAAGACTGAAAGGGCACTATATTCATAAGATTGTTCTCAATAGAATTCTTTTATTTATTTAAACAGTTAGCTTCACAGTGACTTGACCTTAGACATTTACACAAAAGAGAGTGAACATTTTTTTTCTACAAACATGTACTTTGGTGTCCCTTGACTTATTTTAGAAGCATTAGAGGCAGAAAAGCAATCTTTGATTTCTCATTATTAACAAATATTGTTGTGCTGACTGAGTTTGTCAAGTCATGTGAAGAGGATGGTGGATGTTTAAAACCTTATTTGTAAAAGCCTTATTTTCAGTCTTCATATAGATATTTAGATTTTGGAAGTTTGCAAAGAAATGTTTACGGTATCAGTATTGGCAAATACTATAAGTATAATGAAAATACATGAGGTGAAACATGCTTTGCATCACTAAAAACCTGCTGTTTATTGATTAAACAAGCAGGCATATGTGCAAAATGTGGACGCCTATTCATTGCAAGTATGGCATCCAGGTGGTGTGTTATTGCACATTCTCCTAACTTTTAGAGCTCTTCCGAGGGTCATTTATCATTCATGCTCAACAATTTTTTTTCAGTCAAATTAATTCATGCTGAGAAAAACTGCAGCTGCAGACAAAATTGCAACCCTACATATGCCCACAAACCAGGGGTGTTTCCTCCGAGTAGGCAAAGGAGGCATTGGATGAGAAAATAATCCATATTTCAAAAATAAAACATTGCAAAAATGACAAAATACAACATTAAACAATGTATAAATGTCTTGATTTTCTGATGATTTCTTATTTTCCAACATCAGCAGGTAAAGTTACAGCTGGAGCCTGTGTCTCTCTTGCCTCCCCTGAGCCCATTGAGTTTTAACCCCTAAAACACGCGGTGGGTTTGGTAGGGGGTAATTTATAAAGAATGGGGGAAAGTCACGTGAGAAGGCAATGCCTCCATTGTTTTATGTTTGGATATGATTAGTTTGTGCAATAAATTGTGTCTGAATTAACTAAATGATGCCGCTAATTAGAGGATTAATTAAAAAATAAGTAAATAAGATATCACCACTTTATATCCAAATCGAGCGTCTTTGCTGTGTATGTAACCCTCGTTCCCTGAAGGAGGGAACGGAGATGTATGTTAGAAGTGAACCGACGAATTGGGATATCGCATGAGAGCCAATTCGTCGGTTCACTTCTGACGTCAGTCGAACGTGACTGACTGAAAGGGAACTGAAATGACTGAATGACCTGAAAACAGGTGTTTTCAGTGAGCAATCAGCTTGGTGAAATTAAAGGTACATCTTTGTGTCTGTGACCAGTGTTTACCGAGCTTGATGACTGTTGACCCGAAAATAAGTGCCCCTCTACTGTTTTTAGAAGCTTTCACTGTTCATATATGTACTAGAAATTAATACTTAAAGGAATATCATGTTCAATTCTAAAACAAACTATATATATATATATATATATATATATATATATATATATATATATATATATATATATATATATATATATATATATATATATATATATATATATATATATATATATATATATATATATATATATATATATATATATATATATATATATATATATATATATATATATATATATATATATATATATATGATGTAGGGGTTAACAGAAGACTAAATTAGTCTATTTAATGGTAGAGGTATTTTTCACAACATAGTCATGTTTGATGGAAAAATCAACAAAATAGCCTACATAAATAATAAAGTAATTAAAATTGTACAGCTAATGCCTATTTAGGATTTCGGTGAATGAAATACTAATATAAATGACTGATGGAATGATAAGATTATTCAATTTTTCTGGCATCAGTGCAAAAACAGCTTGGCATTATATAACTAATATATTATAATGGACAGGGTTTTTCCTTGGTCAAAAATGGTCTTTGCTGGTGGCGGACAAACACGGTCCTCCACACACACAGTACAAAGTACACTTGTGAACTGCGCCTAGCACTGGCAATAAATCCAAAATAAATGCATAGAAACAGTTTGTAATATTAACTTAGCCTGTTTATTCACGAAATGAAAAATAATCTATGTCATATCATAAAACAAAGTGCTTATAACTATTTTATATTTAAAAATATGTAAATTTATATGTAAAAAGTCACTGAGTGACTGATTTGAAAAGTTAGTAATTAAATTAACAACAAAGTAACATTCATCGCAAACGAATTCTATATGCAATGTTGTTTATTAAATATAAATGACTACACTCTGCTTTGTGCCTAACAGACACTAGAAGAAGCTTTTTTTTCCTCATGTTTTTGAATACATCTGTTCTGTATTTTTACAGTTCATCATGTTTCTATCATGTATATCATGAAGCAGTCATTCCAGCCATGCTTTAAGGTATAGTTTTAGTGTAGGCTCCAATACATCAACAAACCTGCTTGGTGTACAATACAGTGTACAGTGGACAGAAGATATCTGTTTTCCAGTCACTGGAAAATTCCAATATGTTCTTCCTAAAAGGCATTACACGATACATGTTGACAGCCAAATTATTTCCTTGCGTTTTCTAGAATTTGTGAAGTATTCTGAGACAGTAAAATGCTGTGAGTAACTTTGCACCTACATGTCAACTAACTCTTATTAGACTATTAGTAGACTGTCTGCTTAATATCTGCTAACACTTTATTTTAATGCTCCTCAACAGACATTCTCCTGACTATAAGTAACTTTACAACTCCATGTCAACTTACTCTACTAACTCAAACCTCAAAATACTAATACTCTAATGAGAGTTAGTTGACATGTAATTGCAACATAACTTATAGTCAACAGAATGTTTGATGTGCGCCATTAAAGTAAGGTGTATCCAAACATTTATTTTATTTATTTTATTTATTTATTTTTATGACAAAGTAAATATGAAATATTTAAGATTTTGATTAGGTCACTAGTCACATTTCAGCTTTATTTTTTAATTAATTGGAGCAAAACGGGACATGTTTCTGACAATATACTACTATATATCTATATAGCACATATTACCAGAACTACTGTCTTGTATCGTCTTACATTCTGAGAATGAGAATACCAGAATTCTCATAATGTGAATGCCATTGACAGTTCTATCCAAACACACTTGTGGGGATGTTAATGCATGTTGCAGTTCTGGATATTGCATTGAACACGACATGTGCTCAAGTTAATTTGAGGTTGTATTAAACTGTGTAGTACTCACAGGCTTACCATCAGCACCAGCTGGACCAGGTTGACCCGGATTTCCTGTTCTGCCCTGGTCTCCCTAGAGAATGTACAAGTGATGCATTGTAAATAGTATTTACATAATTTCATTAAACAAATATTTATCAAAGAACATAAAGGCTTATCTAACTATTTGTATCTTTGCCAATGCGTAACAGCTAGTTTTTAGTAAATAAATAAATATAATTTCAAGGGCACTGTTGAAAGCATTATCAACATCATATTTATTCTTTAATGCTTTGCTTATATTTATTAGTCTCTTGATTGAGAAAATGATAAACAGTACAATTATAATACTGAATAGATGAATCATAAATTCTAGCACAGCAATTTACTAAATCTGTCTGTAGAATTCTGTTTAGGGCCATTTTACGGTGATCACCTGCTGAAAAGCAGCATGTGTTTTCAAGCATAGGCTTGACCTTATAAACTTCAAACTTGCCTTTTGGAGACTTTTATGTGCAGTGCAATGACTTGATGCAATGAAGAGATTATATAAGCTGTTCTGTTGTATAAAGTCATAAAGGGGTTGAGAGATAGGCCATCGTACCTTCATTCCTGGGGTACCAGGCAGCCCAGGGGGACAGATGCAGGGCTCTGGGGTTGGATCAATGTCACCTGGTCCATTAGCACACTAAAAAAACAGCAAAACATTGTTTACTATGCTGCATTTCATAAAACCTAAAGCGTCAGACAATATTTCCTGTTCGTGGCATAAGCTAAACTTTGTGGCAAAAGCCAAAACAGCACACAACTTATCATTTCGCAGCAGTCTTTTTTTGTTCAGTCATTCAGCAATACGGCCCGGTAGTTCAGAAACAGCAAAATGACAATAATAGAGATACAGCACAACACAATTGTTGAACCTGTTTCACAACATTAGCCATTTTAAAGTCACCATGAAATCAAAATATGACAATATATAATGACGATTCTTATTTTTATGGAATATTGAAATATTGTTTATTTTAAATTATTTATCTGTGCACACAAGAATAAAAAGATGCGCACTATTCAACATCTGCAGTGACGCAGCTTCAGTCCACTCCTTTTGAATCTCTGAGTTCTAAGTTCTTAAATCGGCTTCTCCTGACAATCTTCTCAAGCCTGCTGTCATGCTTGTACACCTTTTCCTACCACACTTTTTCCTTCCAGTAAACTATCCACGAATATGCTCTGCGAACAGCCAGCTCTTTCAGCAATGACCCTCTGTAGAGGGTCTTGATGATCGTCTTCTGGACAACTGTCAAGTCAGCAGACTGCTGTTGGGATGACCTAAACCCAGTATTTATACCCTGAGAATGGTAATTTAATAGAACTTGAAATTAAATATTCTAATAATTTGAGATACTGATTTTTTATTTTTTATTTTGATTAGCAGCAAGCTGTAATCATCCAAATGAAAACAAAAAAGACTGGAAATATTTTACTTTATGTCTAATAAATCTAGAATATATTTAAGTTTTACTTTTTGAATTAAATTACAGAAAAAAATAACTTTTTTCATGATATTTAATTTATTGACATGCACCTGTACATTGCAATAAGGAAGAAAATACAATCGCAACTTCCATTTCATGCTGACTTTAAGTGACCATGTTATACACCAAAAAGTATGATTTTTTTTGGACATGGTACTGTACCTTGACTATGATATTTTTTTAAAGTACATTGGAGTACCATGGTACTGCCAAAGTACTTTATGCAAGCAGTTTAGCTTTCGTCAGTGAGAAGGTTCACACCAGCTTCATTCAGCCATACATTCCCAAAGCTGCTGACAGTCCTTTGAAAGATTTTTCCAGCTATGACAATACTTAGACACTCCAAAAGAACATGAGGCAAATCTTACCTCTGCAATTCAAAATGAGATAAGCAGTTACTTTTGAAAGCGAGCAAAGCCATCTTCAAAAGTACATACCTCTCCATCCTAAAAATGAAAGGAGTGAAAATACATGAAGGGGCTGGGGCAAAAACCATAACTTTGCTTTGAGGTGCAAGGCATTACATGCGCAAGCAGAAAAGGAAATTGATGTGAAATAAAGTGTTTGCCACAGGGTTTATGAATGCCCTGCATCTCTAAACAGTGTGTCTGAAAGAGATTGGGAAATAGTGCCAGGTCAGGCAAACTGAGAACAATGACAAAGCCAGTGATTGACTTTCTAATAAATGGTTCTGAGTAAATATCACACTTTGTTTGAAACTGAGAAGATGCTTTTATTTTGTAAGTGAAATTGAACTGATTAGATTAGATTAGTACATTTTAACACATTCCAAAAAAAACATTGGGCTGGAATTACAAAAGTAAATAAAATGAACAAAGTACTTTGTGTTTTACTTCTTAGTTTTGAAAGACTTTTTAAAGAATTGTCTGGTAATAAGATAAAATATTTCAAATATCAAGTCACTCCTAATCTGATGTGACATTAATAGGTGGAATTTATTTCAATGGGCCAAAACAGAAACATCCAAGATTCTGGTACTCACAACTCCAGGTATTTCACAGGCTGTTTCTCTGTTATTCTGCTCAGGGTCGCAGTAGATTCTGAGTTTTTGAATTTCAAACTGAGAGAGAGAGAGAGAGAGAGTACAAAATACAGGTAGTTATAGAAAAAGTCTAGGCCTGGGGCATAAGGAAAGGGGAAAGGTGCTCCCTGTTGCATATAAAACACATTTGGTGTCAACATGACATGGTGTCTGCTTTTCCACAAGAACACTGCTGTGTTGCACATGTTGAAAATGTTCCATGTTATGTTTATTCTTTGGCAAAAGATCACAAACACACACATATTCCAATAACTTCCAATATTCCTTCATAAAATAATACAATATGCTTTGTCATCATTTTACTAACTTCAAACATCATACATATTAAAACCAATATCATGTGTTTTTATTTTTCCCTGTATTTTTGATTGATCTATATTAGGGATGGGGATTTTGAGTGATATTTGTAGTCCAAAAAAAGAGTAAAACAAAAAATCAAAGTCAAATTTAAGTTGAGACATATGTCTCTGATGTGCTGTGCACTTTCTTCTCAATTACAAAATAATCACACAACAGAAATGACAGCTGTGAGAAAACAGCAGTTAAGAAATCATCTGATCGTAGTGATGTGGATGTGTTTGCACCAGCTCTGCAATTCACTCACATCATGTCGACAGATGAGGTCATTAAAATGACACTGTTATAGTTTGATTATAAAGTATATTTGAAACTATGTGAGTCTATAGTTTGAATTAATCCCTTTTCTTTGCATGACACATTAACATTATAGTACAGAAATAGCTCTTTTGGCATTATCCTGAACATAAGCATTCATTTAATGTGCCCTTGAATGGAAGAGAGGCTCTCAGGAGCGTAACTCTCACATCCTTTTGATTTTCCCAGCAAAAACGTCCTGAGCACTTAAAAATCAGTCTACAGGCTTTCATATACCAGCAAGGAAGTCAGGGAAGGTCTCGTTTTATTACAAGCTGTTCACACATATTCAATAAAAAAGTGACTAATATATATGAATTTTCATGTATACATATATATATATATATATATATATATATATATATATATATATATATATATATACATACATACACATGCCAAAAGAGCTATTTCTGTATATATATATATATATATATATATATATATATATATATATATATATATATATATATATATATATATATATATATATATATATATATATATATATATATATATATATGTATATTTATATATAATATTTAGCCCCTTTAATGATAGGCTTCCTTTATAATAGTGTTTGAATACACAAATTCAGCAATCACAATCCAAATAAACTTTAAATGCTCCTAATCTTGGATGCGCACCTGAATGGACAGGCATCACCTCAACATTACATCTCCACGGCACCAGCTAGTGTATTCAGTGGGAGATTCAGTAAGAAAGTATATTTTATTGGTGCTTATGGCAGGCAAAATATTTGAGTTTGAGAAATATTTGTCGGTTAGTAATTCAATATAATGTAATACAATTTATACAAGTTTAAGCAAGTCTAATATAACTATATAATGCTTCACTTACAAAAAACAATATAATACCAGTCACAACAGAGTAACTTCATCACAGTGAAAGTCTGTAAAATGAGATCCAAGAAGTTATTGACATACTTACTGGTACAGTTGTTTCTTTGGTGACGTACTTCCCAACCTGTGTTTTTCCGTTAATAAAAATACCATCAGGAGGCTCCAGTGCCAATGTTTCAATTTCCAGATCATCAACATACAGAGTGACGTCTTCCTCTGTTACTAGAAGACGAAGCTGATGCCATTTTTCATCAAATAGTTTCTGTAAAATACATAAAACAAAGCAGAATGCAAACAATGGTGTTTTACATTCAATTTTTGTATTAGCACATTTAGTTTATATACCATAAATGTGATTATATGAGGAGAATAGGAATGTCTCATTAAACTATTTTTCAGTAGCATTGGCATCATAAAAGAAGGATTTATGTGAACATTAAATAATAAACCTACTAGGGCTCTGTGTCACTGAACTTTGGGTGCTCATAATTCAAATACTATGGAATCATTCCATAAAGTTTATCAGAGAGAATATACACTAAATGGAAAATATCAAGTTTATGATGTATAAAAATCCATTCAGTGTTGCTTTACCAAATTCCACCAACTTTTTATCCATATGGGGACTAGTAAGTCTGGTATCCTATTTACTGCCATGGGCAGTGAGTCCACTGTTAAGGGATGTTCTGTATGAAATTTGTCTGACATTGTAGTATCCCTGCTAAAACCAGCTTAGGCACACACTGATTTTCAGGCTGGATTAGTGCTGATCGCTTGCGGACCAAAACATCAACCAGCATGGTCTTTTTGGTGAAGCTAGTGAAGCAGAACCATTGAGACAGTAGCACATCAATTAAGGATCCCAAGCATCCAAAACACAAATTTCAGTATGCTGGTGATGATCAGCATGGATTTTCATGGAAAGTGAACTGATGGAGAATTAACAGTACACTTTATTTGGATGGTCCACTTTAGACATTCTACTAACTATAAGTAACTTCGAAACTGCATGTCAACTAATATTCATTAGAGTATTAGTAGAATGTAGTTGACTGTTAGGTTAGGGTCAAGTGTTAGGGTTCGGTTTAGAATAAGTTGACATGTAGTTGCTTACAGTAAGTAGAATATCTGTTGGGGAGCATTTAGCAAATATTAAGCAGACAGTCTGCTAATACTCTGATGACTGTTCGTTGACATGTACTGTAGTTGCAAAGTTGCTTAAAGGTAGTGGAATGTCTAAAGTGGATCATCAGAATAAAGTGTTACCGAATTAACTGACGGACTTGACCAATAAGCACGCAGAGTTCATGAATTTGTTTCAGCGTTCTTCTCTCATGCTTTGTATTTACCTTAGCTGGTGTTTTTGTGAAAACCACAGTTTGAATTCCACTTGATGTACTGCTGGTGGTGGTGGTGAACATCACTGTTCTGTCCAGACCATTTAGAGTAACTGCCATTTGAGGCTTTTCATCCATAGTCTGGATCCGCCATAGATCCCACTCCTCCATAACCACAGAGCCTTTGTACTTCAGCGTGGCCACAAAAACATAGGATGGTGGAAGTCCGCCTGGAAATAACATCCTACGGACATTGATGAAGACGCTGTTTCAAATCTAACAGAGTATACTTGCAGGGAAGGAGAATATTGATACCATAAATACCTTTACCTAGTGCTCTCACTCAGGTCAACTCGGGACGTCACCTGGTAGGCTTTGCTGCCGTAAAATGATCCTTGTGTCTTTTTGGCTTTTTTAGCCAAGTTGAGATAGAGGAGAATGTCAAATCCTTTCTCATCCCGAGAATTTATTGGAATCTTTGCTGGACATACAGTCTCTATGGTACATTAAATATAGAAAACAAGGTAAAATACCACACAACAACAAATAATGCATTAATCAGAATTAAGCTAACTAAGCAATACCCTATCATTCCTCTGCCTAGAATTAACTTTAATATTAATATCAAAACAATATGTGCACAGTGAGAAAAAATGACTGAAAGGGGTTAAATATTTATGGAATGTAGTGGCTTGGAGACTAGTCTAAAAAAAAAAAAAAAAAAAAATGTAGGAAGACATTGGAGTGGAACACTGGACATTGTGCAAATATGCAGTCCAACTAAGAATGTCCCTGCCATTGCAAATACCAGACAAAAGATGACCTCTTCTATCATAAAGTGTCTTAATCATTAACTTTTCCAGTGTCCGGAAAGACGTTCTATCATGAGCTTCAGGAGTCTTCGCAAACTGTTATAGAGGCCAGTTTTTCCAACCTAATGCACTCCAGTTTTTATTTTCGTTTTTTAACAAGTCTGTCTGAAGTTGATGCTGAGTAATCAATTGTAAGTGACTTGGGAAATATACTTCATCCCCATATCAAGGCTTGCGGATGATCAAGTGGCATTTGATCACTTCTTTTCCACCATTGTTGCACTTAATATTGTGCTACTTTTCAGTAAACTATACTGCAAATCCAACTCATACCTTGCAGTAATTAAATAATTTTGGTTGGAGGGAACTATACAAACTTGACATTTGCTTCTGCCAAAATTAGATTAACAGTGTATAAACATGTTAGAATTACTGGTCTTTTGCAGAATGTTCAAACAATCAGACTGGCTTGTTTGTAAGCTTGTTAGAAATTGATGTCACAATCTCTGAAACATTCTCTGCAATGCATGATCCTGATTTTACACTTTTGGACAATTTACAGCCACCTTGGTGAACTCAGAACACCTGGATGTTGTAGGACATAAATCAAACTGTAATCTGTGTATTGAGGCGTGAGGCACCAAATTATGCATGCAGCTCAAATGTGGAGATTCCTGTCTCCACTGGTACATGACATGGTAAAGCAACATAGTCTTGCTCCCCTGAGGAAGCTCGTGGCCATAAAACTGTATAATTTCACTGTGACAAAAAAAAAAAAATACACAAATGAATTTGAAAATGTAGCCGCTGAGAGATGAAAGCCTGGAGACATAGAGGAACATGGAGGCTTACCTTCGCACAGCTTCTGCCTAATAACTTCACGGATCTTTGCGATAGCTTTATAGTCTTCCACAGAAAAAACATAGGTTGAGGATGGTTTGTTGGCAATGGCCCTGAGCTCTGCCTCCTCTGTCTCAGACCCGACGCCAATTGCGAAGAGAATTATCCCCTTTTTCCTCGAAGCTTCTGCAGCTGCCAGCACTTCATCTTGTGACTTCCCGTCCGTCAGGACCACAGCAATTTTTGCAATGCCATTCGGACCTCGCTCAGACAGGGCAAAAAGTTTGTCGTTGGCGAACTTGATAGCCTTCCCTGTATTTGTGTTCCCACCCATGTACTCTATGGACTCCATGGCCTTGATGAGGTCATTGCTTGAGAAATGTTTTCCCAGGGGTATATGTAAGAAGGGGTCGTCACTATATTGCACCACCCCAACTTGGGTGAATTTCTGACCAATGTTGAAGCTCATGGTGATATTCACCAGCCACCGTTTGACAATCTCGAAGTTAATGTCATCCACACTCCATGATCCATCGAGTATGAATACTAAATCACTTGGCGCTGTCCTACAACCTGAAATTAAGGAACGAAGACAAGATTTTGCACAGCATGAGTTGACCATTTGACCCGCTCACACTACAAGGCACATTTTGGACACTTTACTCCAAAGTTCTGTCTTTATTGTTTCTATGTTTGTGGTAATGGTTTGCTATCACATTATTGACAGTCTGCCCTGTGCTCCCAATTGGATGACCGAATTGCTGTAAAGAAGTTGCAGAAATTGTTGCATTTGCTCTGTATTAAGACAGCCACAATGAACACTGCATCATTAGGTCATGTTATCTGAGTCAATAGTCTTCATGCAACATACACTAATGAAGATGAGAGAAGCACGCTTACTTAATCTCATGTCCTCATCTTGTGCTGTGCAAAACAAGTGAAGGAGCATGAAGTAAAGACACCAAAACACAAAATGCATGGATCTCATTTTGCAACCCATGTTCCTGAAGTACCAAGCTCCAGTTTAGCACCTGAAGAGAAATGAAGATAAGACATGCATTTCTTAGAAGTCTTCACATGAATGCCATTGGATTTGCAGATGTTTAGTTTTATATGTTAAATGAAAAACATGCTTTTTGTAATCAATGTAAACATCTCAACCAAAACAGTTGAGCTGCAGTATTTTTGCATTTGTTTCACACAGGATACAATGCAGTTAATTCGATCCATGCTAACAAAGATGGTTGTGCATTTCTAGGCATGGGTATGAAAACCACAGAATGGAAATGATGGTAGTGTGTAACCTGTTTGTGTAACTGGAATGAGAAACAGGCATATTATGCAATACATAATCATTTGAACATCTAAATTCAATTAATGACTTCACTGAAATTGTGGAAAATTCAAAAAGCAAAAATCAAGCTTATGGTGAGACACAATGGATTTTGGAGCAAATGTGAAGTTTTTGGAGCTTATATGAGAAGCCTATAAAAGCACTTTTATTCACTCTTCTGCTAAAACTTGTTTATTACTTGAGTTGTAAAGTTCTCGTCATTTTTATGTTTTACAGTTTTGGGAGTTGTGTTGTCATGGAAACAAAGTTGTAAAAATGCATATAACTTTACACAGAAAAGGTTAGTAACCACTGATCTGTATAAATGACTGGATTGCTCATGACGTCATAAAAACTGAAGCCACCGTGATGCCATATTCTTATGCCCTAGTATTCCTTCAATCTATTTAATTAATAGGAAATCATCTGATTTAAATGAAAAAAACATTACCCAATGAGTCAGCTTTTTAGATCTGAAGACTCCCTGTACAGTCTTAAAATGCAAACATTTAAATAGTTATTTTTGTCAATTGAGTCAAAAATTTCCCATGCTTATTAACAGTTACGTTCATCTTCATTAGCAAATATCAGGTCAGCTGACGGACAAGACACCTAAGGATTAATGTCACAGTGATTCTTCTGAAATCTAAATACAGTATAGTAGTATAAGTTAAAGGATTAGTTCACTTTGAAATGAAAATTAGTCCAAGCTTTACTCACCCTCAAGCTATCCTAGGTATATATGACTTTCTTCTTTCTGATGAACATCATCTCAGAAATATTAATACATACCCTGACGCATCCGAGCCTTATAATGGTAGTGATAGGGATCAATGAGTATGAGCTGAAGAAATTGCACTTTATTGAAATTTACACTTTATTTGTAACATCAATACAGAAGGCGGTCTGGCGAAAGCTGCATATTTTACTTCATAACTTGTTTAAATATGTATTTTTTTTATTTTTATTTTTTTTACACAAACGCATAGCTTTGCTTCAGAAGGCCTTTATTAACCCTCTGGAGTCTGAGGCTGATTTGGGGCCTGGAGAAGTTTTGACATGCCCTGACATTTGTGCTTTTTTCAGTTGTTCATAAACATATTAACGACACAAGTGTCATTACACTGTATTCAGCACAAATTAGGCTACCATAATATGTGAGGAACATGTATGCACATGTTTGTGTTTTTGAAGGAATACTGGTTATGCGTGGTTATTGACAAAAAAAAAAAAAAAAAAAACTTTAAGTCACTGAAATAAGTCAAAAATATATATTAAATCTGTGTTTACAAGACTTCTGGGTATTGGAGGTTGTAGGCTAGAGTTTTTGCTTCAGAATTATGTAAAAATTATAATGCCTACTTGTTCATACAAAACAATATATTGATTTAGTTTTTGTAAAACACTTTTTGTCAAGAAACACAGTATATGTGGAGGCGTGAATCATCATGAATAATGGGTCATTTACACCTGAGAAGACAAAAGAATCGCATAAAGAACCTCTAATGGTGCTGCATAATAATGAGGCCTCTCAGTCAGGTAGGCTGTGAAAAAAACCTCTGTAATCATGTGTCAGCTCAATTTAAAATAATGGTATTCTATTATATTCTTTAAAATATAATGTATTTCTGTGATGCAAAGAGTCTAAATATGGGTTTTTAGTTTAAAAGCATTCACACATTCTCATATGTTTATGTAAATTTTCTATACAGAGGAGTTATATTTATTCTATATTCATTGTTATCACTATGAGCGTTGGTGTTTTCAATTCATACTTGCAGTCGGAGGGCGCTCTGTACACCTTTAGTCCACAAATTATTCTAAAGAAGAAGAGGACATTTCAGGAATGGTGTTTTCAATTCATACTTGCAGCCGGAGGGCGCTGTCTGTGCACATTTAGTCCACAAATTATTCTGAAGAAGAAGAGGACATATCAGGAACTAACGGCATGTCTTCCAGAGGTCTCTAACCATGGCTTTTACATACAGATAAACACTTTTCAAGACAATAAATACACGATTGAGACGATGTATGCATGTATTGCCTCTGAATTTGCCTCTGAATAGCGCTGGCTCCGTGGGCGTGTCCACATTAGCGGATAATGAGCTGAAACACAGACTTCTGACATGTGTCTCTTTTCATACAGATTACATAAACACAGAATTTTTGTTTTCAATATGACTTACATGATTTAAAGCCTGACAATGTGTCTTTAGACATAAGTCTAATATTTTTGTGATTAGTATTCACTAAGTTATCATTTTCTGAGAACTATCAGATTAAACTTTGTTCAGAGGGAGAGGACAGATCAAACATCATTTTAGTTTTCTTTATTTTGCAAAAAGCACAACATTTTGTTTTTACTCTGAGTGTATACAAATAAAAGAAGATATTCTATAGTTTCAATTGATATATTACTTATGTCTCTATGACAACAAATTGAGTATTTTAAGTCTGTTTTGCTGCAATGTGAAAAAAAACCTGAAAACGCGCCGGCGCGTTTTCAGACCTCAGGGAGTTAACCCCCCGGAGCCGTGTGGAGCACATATTTATGATGGATGGATGTGGATGGAGACACTTTCTTCAGCTCAAACTCATTGATCCCTATCAATGCCATTCTAAAGCTCGGATGCGTCAGGATAGTTATTAATATTTCTGTGATTATGTTCATCAGAGAGAAGAAAGTCTTATACACCTAGGATGGCTTGAGGGTGAGTAAAGCTTGTGTTAATTTTCGTTTCAAAATGAACTAATCCTTTAATGTACATACATGCTATTCATGTGCGACTGATACTCTGCAAATTGGGATTTTTAGGTCAATGTTTTGGCTATAAGACAATGATGCCCTCTGTCAGTAGGAAATCCTAAGATGGCTGCTATGAGCTTAACTTGTATTGAACACTGAATAGTCCTGTTGAATGAATTTATTATTATTATCATCATCATCATCATCATCGTAGCATAACAATCTCACTAAGTAGAATCATGTCATATTTCGAAATAGTTCTTCATCTAACTCTGGCTCCTGTTGGAAACTATGTGCTGTTTCCAGCAAGAGAAAGAACTGCAGACATTATAAAAAAACACCGTAATAAATGAAGACCAGATATGCTCCCTTTGGAGGGGGTGGGGGTGGGGGTGTTTTTGGCCTACTGATTGCTGCGGTCAAAGATTCCCAATGCAAGTTACCATCCTCACCAGCTGAGAGATCATGAGAATGACTGGAACATGAGTGAAACTTTTATACATCCTTCAACCTTGACTAGTTATATGACTGGGGTTTTCCAGTATTTGACCTGGAGGTGTATCATAAGACAGCCATGGTAGAACTAGCCCTCACTCCAGTGCTTTGCAGAGCCCAGCACAAGGGGAGTTATGTGGAATGCTCCATTATTTTCACGAGCATGTCTGCATGCTAAGCACTCAAACCCACACCCCACACACACACACTATTCCTTGGAACTGGACATCTTTCTGCCAGGGAAATTATAGTTCTGGACAATGACCAAGCTCATGTTCATGTGACAAAGCCAAAGCAACTTTAGACCAAAAAAGACAGCACTGAACAAATTTGAATTGACTATTTGGTAATGCACCATTACTCTCGTGGAATTAATGACTACAGGTCTTGCACAAAAACTGGAAAGACATGTGTGTCTGCCAGTCTCAACCTCTAGCCATATGGCTTTTCTCTGCACCATGACCTTCTCATTGACCTTGGAAGTTATTGGGGACCTCCAGACAGTTTATGGTTCCCCAGGTCAAGATGAAGGAGACTTTGGAACAGTAATGTAGCTGGAATGCAACATGTTTAAACATTCTCCACTACCAAAAGGTATTGCTCCCTTAAATTTAGCCGAATATATCCTCCGCATGTACCTTCCAAAACATGACATTTAAATCTCAGTGGAATTTTAGCACAAGTAATTTGTAGTGATACTTGTTTAAGATTTATTTCACGTTGATGGGTTTTGTCCAACTGGATGTGGGAGGCAGGAAACTCTTGTTGAACAGCTGATTCCTCCCTGTCCTCCAGATGAGGCGTTAACCTCTCCGTATCCTAGGTGGGAACGGTGCCAAATATGTATGCTTTATTTAGTCGGTTTCCCAGGAAAGGCATGTTTCATGTAGCTCTAATTTCGCTCCACATCTGCAGTTACTCTTGATTTATTGTGCATGGCTTGTCTTGGATCAGTTATCTTCATGTTTTCTAACTGGCAGCCATTGTCTTAGTAAAGCCTTTCTGCCTGTTTTCCATTGCACAGCTATAAATGTGCTATTGTAATCCAGTGGTTTTCAATACCAAAATCAACAACTGCTGTAAGGCATGTACAATTAGTTTGCCAACATGAGGGGAAAATAAATGGGGGGCCAAGTTCCTCAGGCACCAGTGGAATAGCCAAAACATTATATCAGAGAGACCACTGAAACTATTTCACATAATCAAGACCGTAAAGGCAACAGTCTACCGAGGACAGAGCTGTTACGAGGGAGTTTCCACCAAGTTACGTACATGATCAACATGCATGTCTTACTCACAAACAATTTGTTGGAGAATCCCCCTTTTGAGCCCTTCCAGCTCTTCTTTGCAGCCTTTTTTACTCACTGCTTTTACCCAAACAAGGAAACACAACTCTTATGAGTTAAAGAAGGCTACATTGTTCCTTCAGTTGGACCGAATAACTTGTTCACATTTACTCATGAACTGGGTGCCGGACAAAGCCCTGTTAAATAATTCCATTCATTCCTCACCTGTGACAGTGGCACAAGTGAGGAACTGATAACCATTTAGAATAAATTCACCATGCACGATCAAAGATTTGCAAAGCTGTCAGAATGGACAAAGCATGGGAGGTTATGTGCATGTGCAGTTTTCTCTTGCATCTTTTTACATGTCTTAAAAAGGAAACGCATCAACTCAACCCTCCAAATGAAAATGAATTCAGTTTCTAAGAAGCACTGGATGAATTTCAAACAAGCCTTTATTTTTTATTTTTTTTTTACAGTTGACCCAATCTGTTGGGGTAGACTTAAGATAATGAAATGTGAAACAGTATCTTTTACATGCTGGTTGCAGCCAGAGAAAAAAAATTGCAAATACCACAATAGTAAAGAGAATCAATGCATCGTAACAGTTAAAGAGAGAAAAGACAAAGAGTTTACCAGAGTTTGATGTGCACGGAGCTGGAGTCTTATTGAATAAAATCCCCCTTACTCACTCTGTCTGGTGTCCCATTGTCAGGGTTGTGCAAAGCGCAGAGTTGGAGGAGGTGGGTTTGAGGAGGCTGCAGAGTTGCAGATGTGAGCCTGCCCTCTCCATTCACCTTCCAACTCTCTCTCTCTCTCCCTCTTGGTTACTGAGGTTGAAATAAGACGCAGATAAGGAGAACTTCACTAAATAGAAGAGAAAAGGAGTCAGCCCCCTTTTTGTTCAAGCAAAAGGAAAATTATAGTAATTCAAATATTTTTCCAAGTATTGGATTGTGTATGACAGCTGAGAGGATAAATATTGTGTGTGTGGGGTGGGGTTGAGGGGGGTATGGTTAGGAATGAGCCAGAAGATTAGATAAGGGAACATGCTTTCACAATCTCTGAGTCTAATTTGTGAGGTGGAAGGTTTTTGCTTGTTTGTAGCTTTGTACAGTGTTATTTATTTAATTGTTTTTAATTTTCAGTAAATCTGCAGCTTGAAGTGCTTCTAAATCAGTCCATTTAGAATATTGTGAAACATTTTATGTTAGGACACATCATGTCCATTCTAAGAGCATTTAGACATCAGAAGCAGTTTTATGCAAAGCATGGTTGAAGAAATGACAATTTATCCTCTCCAAAATGTCAGATTTATTTAAGTAGATATATTTTTGGAAAAAAGAAATGTCTACTATTAACTTACTCATGGATTTGAAAGCTGAACATTTGCATGTTATGGTTTTGGCACTAAAAGAAACCTATGTGCTGTTCACGAAAATTGGCTTATTGTGATTTTTCCAGAACATCTTTATGTTCTTCTCTGCTATATTGAGCACAAAGTTTTCTTGGCCTAATCTTTTAAATACTCTCCTAAATTGGATCATTTCAACCATGTTATTCATATTTTATGTGGAACAATGCAAGACTGTAAATCAAACGTAGTCACTCATTTTAGTTTCAGAATCAGAAATATTTGGAGCCTCATGTACATCATAAACAAAAAAGAGCTTTTTTTGCATGTACAAGAACATTCAGTTATGTGATTGTGACCAATCCTTAATAAATTCCATGTAGTGTCAGCATTATAGAAATACAATCTAATGAATGCAATGCATACTGACCTTATATAGTTACATCATATAGTTCTTGAGTAGTTCACCCAAATGAAAATGTTATGTGAAACCCTTTAATCCGTGGAATAGTGTATACTTTAACATACAGGTGCTGGTCATATAATTAGAATATCATCAAAAAGTTGATTTATTTCACAAATTCCATTCAAAAAGTGAAACTTGTATATTATATTCATTCATTACACACAAACTGATATATTTCAAATGTTTATTTCTTTTAATTTTGATGATTATAACTGACAACTAAGGAAAATCCCAAATTCAGTATCTCAGAAAATTAGAATATTACTTAAGACAAATACAAAGAAAGGATTTTTAGAAATCTTGGCCAACTGAAAAGTATGAACATGAAAAGTATGAGCATGTACAGCACTCAATACTTAGTTGGGGCTCCTTTTGCCTGAATTACTGCAGCAATGCGGCGTGGCATGGAGTCGATCAGTCTGTGGCACTGCTCAGGTGCTATGAGAGCCCAGGTTGCTCTGATAGTGGCCTTCAGCTCTTCTGCATTGTTGGGTCTGGCATATCTCATCTTCCTCTTCACAATACCCCATAGATTTTCTATGGGGTTAAGGTCAGGCGAGTTTGCTGGCCAATTAAGAACAGGGATACCATGGTCCTTAAACCAGGTACTGGTAGCTTTGGCACTGTGGGCAGGTGTCAAGTCCTGTTGGAAAGTGAAATCTGCATCTCCATAAAGTTGGTCAGCAGCAGGAAGCATGAAGTGCTCTAAAACTTCCTGGTATACGGCTGCGTTGACCTTGGACCTCAGAAAACAGTGGACCAGCTCCAGCAGATGACATGGCACCCCAAACCATCACTGACTGTGGAAACTTTACACTGGACCGCAAGCAATGTGGATTGTGTGCCTCTCATCTCTTCCTCCAGACTCTGGGACCCTTATTTCCAAAGCAAATGCAAAATTTACTTTCATCAGAGAACATAACTTTGGACCACTCAGCAGCAGTCCAGTCCTTTTTGTCTTTAGACGCTTCTGACGCTGTCTGTTGTTCAAGAGTGGCTTGACACAAGGAATGCGACAGCTGAAACCCATGTCTTGCATACGTCTGTGCGTAGTGGTTCTTGAAGCACTGACTCCAGATGCAGTCCACTCTTTGTGAATCTCCCCCACATTTTTGAATGGGTTTTGTTTCACAATCCTCTCCAGGGTGCGGTTAACCCATCTTTTCCTTCCCTTCACCTCTCTATTAATGTGCTTGGACACAGAGCTCTGTGAACAGCCAGCCTCTTTTGCAATGACCTTTTGTGTCTTGCCCTCCTTGTGCAAGGTGTCAATGGACGTCTTTTGGACAACTGTCAAGTCAGCAGTCTTCCCATGATTGTGTAGCCTACAGAACTAGACTGAGAGACCATTTAAAGGCCTTTGCAGGTGTTTTGAGTTAATTAGCTGATTAGAGTGTGGCACCAGATGTCTTCAATACTGAACCTTTTCACAATATTCTAATTTTCTGAGATACTGAATTTGGGATTTTCCTTAGTTGTTATAATCATCAAAATTAAAAGAAATAAACATTTGAAATTGCAGCCAGACTGTGTGAGTGAGTTACTTTGAAAACTTGACCAGTCTGATTCACGATAGTTCGATTCAGTTCCTCAAACAAAGCTGGACTACTTTTATGGGTCTTTTTTTTTTTTTCATTTTTAGAGTTTTACAGAGGTCGTCAGAGGTCGACATGATCTGTGACTGTAAGGAAAAGTATAGTGTGCATAAAGATTCTTCTTATTATTATTCATTCATTTATTTGCACAGAAGAAAGGATTGGGTGAGTGAATCATGCCTATTGTTGTGTGAACGATTCCTTTTCAATTCGGTAGGTAGGTCATGAATGAACAAGCTCTGTTCTTCTCCCACCCACAGAGATACAGAGTTTCCAACATCTGAATTTCTAAGAAATATACGCCCACATACTCTTGGACTCATTCTTGTCACTGTCAGCATGTTCTTCAAACCCACCTAAGCTTTGCAGGAAGCAAATTAAACACGTCTCCTTAATCAACACCCTCCAAGTAATCAAACTCTCAAGTGAAGATAATTTGATCTGGACTTGGACTAGGTACTTAACTTCAGCCAATTTTTTGGGAAACACAGTGCAGACTAAGCCCACCTGCTGATAATCACCTGCCAGACCAGCTCCTAGCTTGACAAATGCTACATCTGGGAATCCTGTGGCCATAATTGATGTGTTAACAATTGGAAGACTGGGAGAATCCTGCTGTAAGTAATGGGTATCCTCCCACAGGGCTTCTTGTAATTGAAAGGTACAGCTGGACTCTTAATACTTCATATTCAGTTGGGTTTGGAAAATGGCAACAAAGGCACGACCATGAAGTGAGGACCATGTTTGTTCCCTGAGTGGGAAAAAACAGCAGTGAGGTGTCATTGCAAGAATGATGAATTGCAGTGTGGTTATGTAGTTTGGAATGCTCAAGCCAACTATTATCAAATGAGGAAATTGCAGAAAACACCGAGAAGCTCACTAGAAACACGGAACGTTTCAAAAGTATGCCACGTCATTCATAATAAAGATTTTCTAAAGAAATGTTTTACTGTATGGAATGAAAAAAAGGCTGTCTACCAAGTAAAATAGACCTTCTTGCTGTGGATTGCCTATATAAACGTGTAGCGTGGTTTCCTTCCTTTATGAAAAATTGTGTGCACCTATTAAAATTTTGTTAGCCTTATAATCTAAGGTCGTTTCTGCTTAATAGTATGAGAAAGACATTTCATACCCTTAAAGCAAAGACATAATACAGTCTGCTGTTTTCACGTCTTTGTTTTAGTTGAACTACTTTGAACTCTGGCTAAATAAATGATCCATCTTTGTTTTGGCAGGGTTCGTCAGTAACGCTGTAATGGTTTATAATTCCATGCAATAAACGGCAATTAATGTGATCACTTCTGCGGTGTGCCTGGGAGAGTATAGCAGCAACAAGTGATTATGCTGACAGAGAGACGGAGGGACAGAGGCAATAAGAATTTCCATGGAAGCAGTTGGTGAGATGTTTTGAGAGGGAACACGTCTAGCCATGTGAGTGTGCACAGTCTCATTCACAGATAGAAGGCAACGGAACACTACTGAAAGACAACCTTAGACTCCGTCACGTAGTCTGGGAAACGGCTGTTGCGCAAAGCTTTATTCTAGGAAAATGTTTGTCATTCTAGTCGTTTTCAGTGTATTTTTGCTTCACGGTTATGTCATTACAAATTTTAGTGCCAGACTGGGTAACGCTGTGTTGATACAACCATCACATTTTTACAGCAGTCAAAGGTCATTATTCGGAAGCTTGGAGAGTCATGGCTTCATATTAATGTTATAAGACAGTTTTCTTAATCCACCCCATAAATATGACACGTAACCACATTTATGCATAGTTTGCAACAATGAAACCGAAAAGTTTTACATAGAGATGCACTGGTCAATCTGAACCGGCCGTTTTTGTTCCAAACACATGATCGGCAACCAGCTTTTAGTTTTGTTTTGGCTGATCTCTATTCCGGACTCGCACGCAAACTGCATTGCAATCATTTCAAAATGTAATTTATAATTTGTGCTACAGTATCAATTAATTGCCCCTGCACAGAAGCAGACACATCAAACTCACTGTTCACAATGCTCGAAGTATAGGAAAAAAATATATAAATAATGAATTGGGGGTGGGGGTTTATATGAATGCATCTCTGACTGTCTTCAGAAAAGATTTGATGGCATTTTTATTTTTCTCTTACCTCCATATAAAGTGATGTTTATAAGTGCAGCACTGCTTTGTGTACAGTGGTAACCACAGAAACTGCTGCTGTTCCATAAGCGCCACCTACTGTCAGAGTGAATTTGCATTTTCATTCAGACTGTCGGTGTTTAGTTCTGCAATTAGTTTTTTTGCAAAATCTTCATTGTAACCCTTGTTGATGAGCAAAGGTTCATTGTAACCCTTGTTGATTGAGGTACAAATAGCGAAGTCACATAGCTTCTCGGTTGATTTATCGATTAAGTAGTAGTGCGGTAGTGTTGGCACTTGCTACAATGTTTTCTGTATCCTGGCACCATTTAAGGAATTAAATCATGTGTCCTGTATTTTCTGTCACTTGTTTAGGATCAGAACTAATGATGTCTGATTGGTGGATCAAACACAGGTTCCTTTGGGTTACAAGTTTTTATTTTATATATGTAAATATTTGATTATCATTTCAGAGGTCCTATACTTGAGGATGGAAAAACACTTGTCACATGAGGCAGATACTAAATGCTGAGTTAATAGGCCTTTGATCCAGGTATGGAGTGGGGTGACTCAAGGTTCCTGGAATCGCTCAGCTCCCGCTCCAGTTCGTATTTTCAGATTCACACTACTTGCTCAAATGAGAAAAGCCGCTCATGTTCACTCCATAGCAAATATGATTCTCATTTACAAGTTCACTGTAACATCCTTTAAATATTTTTATTTATTTATTTTTATTATTATTATTTATTTTTTTTAATATTACAAAAGTCTAGGCACAAGATACTGATTGAAAAAGTACATAAACAGTACTTGGAGAAACAGTCTTATGCTTTATTTAAACTCTAACATTAGCCTGTTGACGTGTTTTGCACGTGATGAAACTGTATAAGAGTGATCTTGGAGTGAGAGAAAACACAGACGCTCTTAAAAAAAAAAAAAAAAAAACTTGCCTGGCTTCTGCTCCACACCACTCATGTCCTCTGGCCTCTGTGCTTTTTGTGTTGCGATTGGACTGCTTTTGATGTTTAAAGATGTTATGGAAATGGCATAAAGATGTTAAAGTCAGGGAGTGTCTCTTATTAAACCCACTTATTTAATTTCTTATTCTTAAGGCCTGTTCACACCAAGGACAATAACAATAAAGATGTAGTTCTAAAAATTGTTCTAAATATAAAAGAATAGCAGGTTTCAGAATTCATCCTGCTTTAAAGAGCTTGAGCATTTAAAGCGGCAGATGACAAAACTGCAGCACGTGCTTCTAATAAACATAATGATATCCTCCGCTGGTGTGGACGCTAATATAGTTCCCTTTCAGTCGGTCACGTTCGACGTACGTCAGTAGTGACCGACGAATTGGGATATCGCTAGAGAGCCCCTATCAGCTTCGAGAGAACTAAAACAAGCCAATGGAATTGGCGTGCGATATTTGCATAATGCGCACCTCCCCTAACAGGTGGATATAAAAAGGGGGGCAGATGCAATCGCACTCTGTCTTTCGCTTCGGAGCCTACCTGGTGTCCTGCGGCTGTTAGAACTTCAAGCCTCTGAAGAAGTTTCGGCGCTTGTGTTGGTGTGACGACGCCTGCAGCGAGGTCGCGAGTTGGAGTGAGCCGTGTGGAAACATCTACTGTTTTCCCAGCGTTCCGCTGTAATTCCACTGGTTGGTCTGCGATTTGGTCTGGTTCCTCCTGTGTTTTTCTAAACACGTCGTGACGCTCCCTGTGTGTCTCGACACAAAAGAGCTGAAGTTTCCCCTTCTAAAAGAGCTTCACAGACAGACACTGCGTCTTTTTCAAGATGTCATTCTGTCTGTGCGTTTCTGGAGGCGGTCGTTTCCTATCCTCTCTGACGGCCACGATCATTTTCTCTCATGTCTGCTTAGCGTGCTGAGACTGTGTTTGTGGGTGGTCATATTTTCTTATGGAAATGTGTCCACGTCGGCGCGTTGTTTGCTCGCCTTTCTCGTAAGGGCTTCAGCGCTCAGCACGCCGTGTGCCGTCGAATTGCCGGCTGACAGCGCGCGTTGCCACGGCAACCCTGCGCGCTGTCTGGCGCTCTAGAAGCACGATCGAGACTCGGCTGCCTTTAATGAGGTGGAGTCCCCTCACTTATTCCCCGATCTAGTTATTTTTCTGAATCAGAAAAGTGCTACTTTGGTTAATAAGCCTGGGTGACCAGAGGATCACAGTGGGGCAATACCCGCCGAGTCATTCTCCGTGGGCCCCCCACTCCTCTAGTGCATCGCAAACATGTTGTGACTATGTTCGTGGGTGGATCATGTTTAGGAACAACATGGCCACGTCAGTGCCCAGGGTGCCGTGTGTCGTCCAGTTGGGCGGCCACGTTCACTGTCCAACATGGCTGGTAGCTTCTGCATGTGTTGCTGGTCCTCCTTAAAATAAATATGGAGGACCTAACATCTTAGTCAGGGCTCCAGCAGAGGATCAGATGTCGACTGCTACATTGGAGAGAGTATTGTTGGGCTCTGAACATGAAGATGAGGCTGAGCGTCCCACGGTTGTGGCGTGCTCATGCCGAATCGGATTCAGACTTGGCAACCATGCTTTCCCGGGTCCCTGGGGGTGTCGTGCGACGCGTACTCGCCTTGCCCCGCCCCCTGGCTTAGCCCGGATGTGCATGAAAAAACTTGGCAGTTTGTGGCCTTTTTTGCCGTTAATATGGAACGCCAAGAGGGTCATAATCTGCACTACAAGTTTTTTCTCTCTCACTACCCCCTAGGGTGGGGTGGCAGTGCTACGGGCACACCACCTCTGCCCTGCATGAGTCTTGGCCCCTGGCAAGTCTGCGGTAGGTCAAAGCACTCATTGCATGTGGGTAGTTCTGAGTCGGGGTTGAGCTACGCAGGATGCAAATCATAGCGCAGGCCCCTGGCCAGACATTGTCCACCATGGTGGTCCAGAAACACCCCTGGCGAGTCTTGCTGGGATGTGCCGTCGTCAAAGTGTGCTTTCTCGATGCGCTCATCTCACAAACTGGCCTTGAACCCAGCCCGCTCAACCCGCACTCACCTGACTAGCGGGAGACGGTCCTGGAGATATGGCGACCTGGAGCTGACGTAAACGGTTCTTTCGGGGGACGATGCTCGCATCGCTCCCTCCCCCGGAGGAGGGCCGGGTGGAGAATTGGTCTGTTCCGCCGCTGGCTCTCCGGAGTCCAGCGGTACCCACTAAGAACTGTTTTCCGATCCTCTACGTCCCAAGAGTGTGGCTGGCGGTGTGCAGCGCCCCGCGTTGCTACTCCCAGCCCCCTCTCACCTCGCAAGCAGGTGTCAGTGTGTTGGTGCAGGCCGCGCCCCGTGTGCCGTCTCCCATACGCACTGCTACCTCGCAGAGTCTGATCACACTCTGGGCCGCTACCATGCCGCCCGAGTCGGGTCCCCGTACTCTGGTTCGCTGCCCCACCCCTGGTACGTCTGTGGTGCGTTTGGTTCTGCTGGCTCGGTGTCTGGAGGCCTGGTTAGTGCCCCCAGCCCGTTCCGCTGGCTCATTCGTACTATCAGACTCGGCTATGCGATTCAGTTCGCCCGGTGTCCTCCGGCGTCCAGGGGTGTCCACTTCACTTGGGTGTCGTTGGACATTGCACCTGTTCTCTGAGTGGAGATTGCTGTCCTCCTGGCGAGGGATACAATCGAGCCGGTCCCTCCAGCCGATTTGAAGTCAGGTTCAGCCCTACTTCATTGTACCCTAAAGGGCGGTGGGCTATGGCCAATCCTGGATCTGCGCGTCTTGAACCGGTACCTTCAGGCTGCCGTTTAAGGTGCTCATGAAGAAGCGCATTTTCGAGTGCGTCCGTCCCGGGGTTTGGTTTGCAGCATTCGACCTGAAGGATGCATACTTTCATGTCTCGATTCTGCGCTCGGGTCGAACATGTCAGTACAAACTCCTACCCTTCGGGCTGGCCCTGTCGCTCCACGCCTTACATGGTTGCGGAGGTGGCCATTGTTCCCCTCAAGGAACAGGGCGTTCGCATTCTCGACTGCCTCGACGACTGGTTGTTCCTGGCCAGCTCGCGAAGCAGTTGTGCGTACACAGGGAGATGGTTTAGCTCACCTCAGCCTGTTGGGTCTTTGGGTCAGCTGGGACAAGAGCAAACTCGCCCCCGGGCAGAGGATCTCTTTTCTCAGTCTCGAGCTAGACTCGGTCGCCCGGATTGTGCGCCTCTCTGAGGAGCGCGTCCAGTCGGTGTTGAACTGGCTGAGTTCGCTCAAGCGCAGGACGGCGGCCCCACTGAAAGACTTCAGAGGCTCCTGGGGCATGTGGCATCTGCAGCCGCGTTCACGCCGCTCAGGTTGCTCCATATGAGGCCGCTTCAACACCGGCTCCGCGACTGGGTCCCGAGATGGCCGTGGCAGCGCAGCACGCTCAGTGTCCTCGTGACACGGAGCTGCCGCCCTACCCTCATCCGGTGGTCGGACCCTTTGTTCCTGCGGGCAGGAGTGCCCCTTGGACGCTGTGGTCCACACAGATGCCTCTACCACCGGATGGGGGGCCATGTACAACGGGCATGCGGTTTCGGGTCTTGGACGGGGCCTCGACTGCATTGGCATATCAATTGCCTCGAGTTGCTAGCAGTATGTCTTGCACTGGGCCGCTTCAAGGAGCTGCTGTCAGACAAGCACGTACTGGTCCGCTCGGACAAGCACTGCGGCCGTTGCGTACATCAACCATCAGGCTGGTCTACGCTCCTGTCGCATATCGCAACTCGCCTGCCATCTCTTGCTTGGAGTCAGAAGCATCTGAGGTCGCTTCAGGCCACTCATGTCCCAGGTGTGCTTAACCGTGCAGCCTACGAGCTCTTACGGCAGCCTCCACTTGCGGTCAAGTGGCGGCTCCATCCCCAGGTGGTCCAGCTGATCTGGCACTACTTCGGCGAGGCCCAGGTAGTCCTGTTGCCTCCCCAGGAACTGCCCTCGGCCAGTGGTTTTCCCTGACCGGCGAGTCGCTTGGCACGGATGCCCTGGCACTCAGCTGGCCCCGGGGCCTACGCAATATGCGTTTTCCCCCAGTGAGCCTTCTCGCACAGCTCCTGTGCTAGGTCAGGAAGGATGAGGAGCAGGTCTTGTTAGTGGCTCCATATTAGTCACTCGGACCCGGGTTTCGGACCTAATGCTCCTCACGACAGCCCCTCCTTGGCCGATTCCTCTGAGGAAGGACCTCCTGACTCAGAGATGGGGCTTCCTATGGCTTCCGCGTCCCTACCTGTGGAACCTCCACGTGTGGTCCCTGGACGGGATGCGGAGGTTCTGGGTGATCTCCCGCAGGCAGTCGTAGACACCATCACTTCCGCTAGAGCTCCTTCACGAGGAGCCTCTATGCGTTGAAGTGGAACCTATTCGTTGAATGGTGCTCCTCTCGCAAGACGAGAGGACCCCTGATCATGCTCGGTCAGATCTGTGTTTTCCTTCCTGCAAGAGGGCTTGGAGCGAAGGCGGTCTCCCTCCACCCTCAAGGTGTATGTTGCCGCTTCGCTGCACATCTCCATGCAGTTGATGGCAAGCCCTGGGGAAACACGGTCTGATCATCAGGTTCCTGAGGGGGGCGAGGGGACTGAATCCTCCTCGCCCACCCTCCTTACCCTCTAGGGATCTCACCTTAGTTCTTAGCTAACTTCGGCGTCATCCCTTGAGCCTTTGCAATTAGTCGAGTTAAAAGTACTGTCTCTTAGACCGTCCTCCTGGTTGCATTGGCCTCATGTTAAGAGGGTAGGGGACCTGCACGCATGGGGACCTGCACGCATTTTCGGTCGACGAATCGTGCCTGGAATTTGGGCCTGGGGATTCTCACGTCTTCCTGAGACCCCGGCCTGGATATGTGCCCAAGGTTCCTACCACTCCCTTCAGAGATCAGGTAGTGAACCTGCAAGCGCTGCTTTCGGAGGAGGCAGACCCAGCCCTAGCTTCGCTCTGTCCAGTTCGCGCCCTGCGTGTTTACGTGGATAGAACTTGAAGCTTAGGACCTCAGATCAGCTCTTTGTCTGTTACGGAGACCAGCAGAAGGGAAAGGCTGTCTCCAAGCAGAGGATGGCCCACTGGTTAGTGGATGCCATCGCCCTGGCTTATGTTCCCAGGGCGTGCCTTACCCGTTCGGGTTGAGAGCCCACTCCACCTGAGGAGTGGCCTCCTCCTGGGCGCTGGCTCATGGCGCCTCGCTGACAGATTGTAGAGCTGTGGGCTGGGCGACACCCAACACGTTTGCTAAGGTTTTTAGCTTACGTGTAAGCTGGTTCTTCCCGTGTACTCGCTTCCACCAGCCGGTAGACGCGTTGAACCTGTGCTAGTGTCGGCTTGCAATGCCACTCCCGCCCCCTGGGCCGGATATGTGCATCTGTTGACTCCAGTCGTGTTCCCCGTTCGGTGAACCCTGTCGAGTTCCTCCACCTCCACCTTCGGCTCGGGCATTGCGGAGTGTCTGATGCCAGACCAACATCCATCTTCGATGTTGTCTGTTGGTTGGGTTCCATATGTTGCAATCCCTCTACGTGAGTGATTCCATATGTGTATTGTCCACGGTTACTCCCTACGGTGTCTTTCCCTTAGCAGAGCTTCTGCTTTCTCCTGTCAGATGAGTCTCCCCCTACTCAGGTGGAGCCATCCCAGGGACTCATATGCGTTCTGCACTGCGGGCCAGTCCATATGTTTTCCATGTAAATTCCTTCCCCTCTGGGTAGGTAGTGGTTTCCGCAGCGTTCCTTACGGGTTCGCTTCCCCAGTGTAGTCTAGTTTACTTAGTGGGTATATCGGAACAGCAGTAGACTTCCCGGCGTAAGCTCGCCCCCTTCTCCGTCCCCTTGGTGCGACGGGCGGCTAGAGCCTGCGCTGGGCACTGGAAGGGGTTTCGTAACTGTGGCGTTTTAGTTGGGATCCCAATTCGTCGGTCACTACTGACGTACGTCGAACGTGACCGACTGAAAGGGAACGTCTCGGTTACGTATGTAACCCTCGTTCCCTGAAGGAGGGAACGGAGACGTACGTCCCGTCGCCACAGTTTCTGTACCCTCGCTGCAGTGCGGACACCGGTTGTCTCCTCAGCGAAAAACAGAGTGCGATTGCATCTGCCCCCCTTTTTATATCCACCTGTTAGGGGAGGTGCGCATTATGCAAATATCGCACGCCAATTCCATTGGCTTGTTTTAGTTCTCTCGAAGCTGATAGGGGCTCTCTAGCGATATCCCAATTCGTCGGTCACTACTGACGTACGTCTCCGTTCCCTCCTTCAGGGAACGAGGGTTACATACGTAACCAAGACGTTATTGTTATAGTTATTGTTCTTGGTGTGAATGGGCCTTTAAGTAAAAAAAAAAAAAAAAAAAATGCTAGTAGGTCAATTTAGGTAAATATGGTTGTTTGTATTGATACTCTATACTGGCACACATACTATTTACTTTCTGAGGTGTACAGTATATCAAAATAGCATTGTATTACTTTGTGATACCGTGACTAGGGCTCCAGACTGCGCCTAATACGGTCGCATTTGCGACTAAAAATATTAATTTGCGAGTGATATTTTTGCTGAGGTCGCCATTGGCAACCATACAAATTCACACATTATGACTGTAAAATGTGCAGTTATTTGCGTGTTCTGTGACCAGTAGTCTATCACATCATTTGCTGTGTTGACATAATTTAATGGAGATGCTGCGTGTGAAAGTTTCACTGGGTTAGAGCGCCAAAATATGAACTGGTAGGGAAAAATATCACACACCAAACAGACGCCAAATAACTATCGCCAATGAAAGCCAACTATGCTGTCTCCTCGCGTCGGTGCAAAAAACTGCATTTGAACACACCGTTCTGCTTCTGCGTAAAGGAGACAACTGCCTGTTTCTTCATATAAATTCGCAGAATGCAGATACACACACAATGCAGTGCGTGCTTACCATTTTGAATATCAATCATGCTGATCATTTTCATTATTTTACTCCGCTCATGCTCATCAGATAAATTTAAGGGCATAAAAGTCCACCTTAAATAGTATAACAAGAGTATTAATGATCATTTTAAGGTTCCATCTATGCTCCAGTACTTGTGATGTCTACAGATAATTGTAACACGGTTAGTAGTTGTGGGAAGAAGGAGGCGGGAACCGGCGAACGTTCAACAAAACTTTAATTCAAAATAAACAAAGAACAAAACGAAAGTAATGCCGGCAGACCCTCGCGGACGTCTGCCGGCCACACAAACATAATAAAACATAAAATAAAGTCCAGGCCTGGTCCTCTCTCGTCTTTCACTGATGTCGCTCCTCCTTTTATGCCTCCGGAGCTCCTCCGTGAGAGACTCGAGGCCGGCACGCCTCGCAGGTGATGCTCGTTTTCACTCGCGTCACCGGCCTCGCGCCGTTCCCTCACGGCTCTCGCCCGCCCTGCTCGTCACATACCCCCAACGCCCCTCGCAGGCCGGGGGGTACTCCCGCGACTGCGCTTACTCCCCCCCGGGGCCTGTCTCGGCGGCCGCAGCACCTGGGGGTAAGGACAGACGAGACGAGAGAAAGGAGACGGAAGCAAGGGGAGCGACAGGACGAGAGAGGGGAGAGAGGAAAAAGAAAGAAAAAAAAATTCTTGGTCCGGTTCCCCGACACACTGCCGCTCGGTCCTCAGCCTGCCAAGAGGCTCTTCTTCGCGGTGCCATGCGGTGGCACTGGACGCTCGGTGGACGGCCCGATCCTCGACCGCCTCCTGGCGGCCGGCGATGGCTCCTCCGACTGAGGGCAGCCGGCAGCGAGTCCCCCGTTCCCTGCTCCTCCCCTTTATGGCGGACGGCAGCAGGCTCCGGCCCACGGCGAACGGCGGCGACTCCTCCGCTCCCTCTTGGACGGCAGCCATCCCACCTCGTCCCAGGGGCACGGCCTCGAGCTCTCCGTCCCACCTTTCACTAGGCTCCAGCACCACCGCCTCGGGCAGCCTCTTGCGGTCTTCCCACTCCCGCGCTGCCCGAACTCCGCAGCACCGCGATCCCCCTCAGCAGCGAGGGCTCTCCGACAGCATGTCCCTCCTTCCTCCCGGGTTTCGGCACCAATGTAACACGGTTAGTAGATATGGGAAGAAGGAGGCGGGAACCGGCGAACATTGAACGTAACTTTTAATGTAAAATAAACAAAGAACAAAACGAAAGTAATGCCGGCAGACCCTCGCGGACGTCTGCCGGCCACACAAACATAACAAAACATAAAATAAAGTCCAGGCCTGGTCCTCTCTCGTCTTTCATTGTAGTCGCTCCTCCTTTTATGCCTCCGGAGCTCCTCCGTGAGAGACTCGAGGCCGGCACGCCTCGCAGGTGACGCTCATTATCACTCGCGTCACCGGCCTCGCGCCGTTCCCTCACGGCTCTCGCCCGCCCTGCTCGTCACATACCCCCAACGCCCCTCGCAGGCCGGGGGGTACCTCCGAGACTGCGCTTTACTCCCCCCCGGGGCCTGTCTCGGCGGCCGCAGCACCTGGGGGTAAGGACAGACGAGACGAGAGAAAGGAGACGGAAGCAAGGGGAGCGACAGGACGAGAGAGGGGAGAGAGGAAAAAGAAAGAAAAAAAAAAATGCTGGGTCCGGCTCCCAGACACACTGCCGCTCGGTCCTCAGCCTGCCAAGAGGCTCTTCTTCGCGGTGCCATGCGGTGGCACTGGACGCTCGGTGGACGGCCCGATCCTCGACCGCCTCCTGGCGGCCGGCGATGGCTCCTCCGACTGAGGGCAGCCGGCAGCGAGTCCCCCGTCCCCTGCTCCTCCCCTTCATGGCGGACGGCAGCAGGCTCCGGCCCAGGGCAGACGGCGGCGACTCCTCCGCTCCCTCCAGGTCCAGGACGGCAGCCACCCCACCTCGTCCCAGGAGCACGGCATCCGGGTCTCCGTCCCACCTTTCACAAGGCTCCAGCACCACCGCCTCGGGCAGCCTTTCGCGGTCTTCACTTCCGCGCTGCCCGAACTCCGCAGCACCGCGATCCCCCTCAGCAGCGAGGGCTCTCCGACAGCATGTCCCTCCTTCCTCCCGGGTTTCGGCACCAATGTAACACAGTTCGTAAATGTGGGAAGAAGGAGGCGGGAACCGGCGAACATTCAACGTAACTTTAATTCAAAAATAAACAAAGAACAAAACGAAAGTAATGCCGGCAGACCCTCGCGGACGTCTGCCGGCCACACAAACATAATAAAACATAAAATAAAATCCAGGCCTGGTCCTCTCTCGTCCTTCACTGTAGTCGCTCCTCCTTTTATGCCTCCGGAGCTCCTCCGTGAGAGACTCGAGGCCGGCACGCCTCGCAGGTGACGCTCATTATCACTCGCGTCACCGGCCTCGCGCCGTTCCCTCACGGCTCTCGCCCGCCCTGCTCGTCACAGTAATATTCAACTAAAATATATTATTTGACCAACAATGTCTTATCAATTAATTAATGATGTTCTGACTTTCTTGGTTTTCTTCCTATTTAATAAATCCAGGCAATTGGTTAATGAAACATTGATTAAAATTAAGACACAATTTATTCAGATTTATACAATTTAAAGAAAGGCTTACTACAAAACAAAACTTAATGAAGTGGTGAAAATCACGTCTGACCATCTGCATGTCTCCCGACATACTGCACATCTTATTAGCCTATATTAGTCATTCTGTTCACTTTTTGTAATCAACATAAATGAAATTTAAAAACTAATATTAGGCTAATATTAGTCTAATATTTAAACATAAATATAAAACTAAATAGGCTGCGTGTTCTTTGTCCCTCTGGCCGACGATCGTGCCGGCGCGTTCTGATGGATTTTTCCTCATGACAGCTGAAACAACTTAAAATAGGCCTACAGGTTTTTGACGATACAGATTAGTGCAAGACATCATCACAAACTACAAATGGTCTCATTTTATTTGTGTATGCTCGCAATAAAAACAAAACCTTCTGCTTTTGTCAAAATAAATAAATAAATAAATTATAAAAAAAACAGAATGCGCTTTCATCTCTCTTTGAATCTTTCTGAAATGTCTAAAAATGAACTGAAACTCAGCGAATAATTATCACACAAACACGAAACATAGCCTGCGTCTAAAGAAAGCATGACATGTCTACTTTTAAATAAAACAATTCACATTTAAAACAAATATTCTATAATTATATTAAAGTTTCAACAAGCTGCGTTTGGACGAGTGCGTTTATATCCTCTTACCTGAAATGTTACCTCTTACCTGAAAAACAATGTCTAAAGAAATCAGAATAGAAGTTTTGCACAACTCACCAGAACTAAGCAATGTTGAGGTGTGTTGGGGTATGTTCTTTCTGTAGCTTTCTCAGGTTGTTATTCTTTGAATAATTTATTATACAAAAAAAATGGGTCACAAACGATGACAAAAACTGTTCCATAACATCGAAAAAACAAGTACGTTATAGAAATAAGTATTATTTTATGTTATTATTGTTAAGAGAAATAGTGACATTCATTTCTCAGAAAAATCAGAGATGATAAGATGAAAATGCTGAAACTGTAAAGGGGAGATATATAAACACAACAGGATGAATAAAAGTAAGCGATTTCAAAAAAAAAATACATTCTTTGTTGTTTGGCTCTTAAAAAATTATTTGGTGCCTGTTTTTCCCCCATATAGGAGCCAATGGCTCCTTAAGTTTTTTTTTTTTTTTTTTTTTTTGTCTGGAGACCTGATGACTGTACCATGTTTTTGACACAATATAATATATAATATATATATTTATTTATAATAGGCTACATTTTGCTATAATGTTACACTTAACATGCTTCTTAGTAAATGTGTTACTCTGCAGTATGTTGACAAGTTTTAAAGACAGTCACGACTAAGTGTAAATAGCCACAAATATCTTTTTTAAGCATAAGTGCATGTATGCATGTTTAAATGGGTCATAAATGGCTTTTTTATATATATTGCTTTCTGAGATGCACTTATAGTGTTAGTGGTATTCATTTACACTTGCATTGTCATATTTCTGTTTGTTCCATATCTATCTGTAAAAGTCTGTTTGTAAAGACTGTGTTGAATTACAACAGATTTACCAAAGAATCCACAGTGAAATTAACTAAACAAACTAACAATGGTCTATTTCACATAGTTGAAAATAAAGTCACTTTCCTAACACAGACACCATATTGAGATTTACGGTTTCTCTGAAATTTTAGTTCTGAATCTCCAATAAACTTTAAGAAAAAATGCACATAACATGTTACAAGTCGATAGAAAGAGAGAGGAGGGCTTAGATATTAATTTGTTTCATTTTTATTATAAACAGCATTAATTGAAAATAAAATTGAGAAATGTGCAGATCACTTTGAAACTACATGTACATTGGTTAATATAGGCAAACTTTATCTGTATCTTTAAATTACCTTAATTTGCAATTATAATAAAAGTTGGTCAACGGGTTTAACTTCTTGCAGTTTGTGATAGCTTTGCATTTTTCAGTGTTTCAGTCTTTGAATGGACACATTTTTATATATACATTAATCACCTCACAATTTCAGTTTCTAATCCTTCCGTCATACTACTACACACACATTGACCCAGATGTTTCCAAGTGTTTCTTTCAAGGGTGCATTCATTGGCGTCCTCTGAACCTCGAAGTTGCCCGTTGAGGTGATCTTTGAGGTGATTGTTGAGGTGCCCGTTGAGGTGCCTGCTGAGATACTTGTTGTGGCGGTCCATTAGAAGTACCATTGAGTAAGGCACACCCAGACGTCAGACAGACTCCAGGAACTCCACGTAGTCCAGGGTGGCCTCTCAAACCAGGCTGGCCAACATGGCCTCTCTCTCCCATCTGACCTGGTTGTCCATCATATGCCTGACCAGGTCGCCCACGCTTACCTAGTTATATTAAAATATATTTTTAAAAAATCAGCTGCATAGTCAACCAACATGGCTGTGAGATTCATTTGATCTCATTTGATGTTTCTATTACAAGATAGGTTAGTTTATGTTCATTATTATTACCCTTTGGTCCCTGCTCCCCAATGTGGCCAGGAAGGCCATAGCCTTTAGCTCCCTTGTCTCCTGGTTCTCCCCTGTCACCTGTGGCAAACACATTTTATTAAAATGAACAACCATCTAAATCTTCAAGTGCTACACCTTCAGGCATGTGTGTGCTGAGGTCATTACTGAATAAATGTATAAAATTACTTGTTTTTGGCAGGAAACTGATATATGACATCACTGCCAGACTAAATAAAGGCCGTTGGGCAATGTTGGGTCGTTTTTAAGCATCGGTTGGCTTAGTGTTCTGCACCATTGGCTCTAGTTGGATGCCGTCTGGGTTTTTCGGGCCGATTCAGCATGTTGAATCGGAGTTGGGCCATCCGGGTTTTTCGGGCCGATTCAGCATGTTGAATCGGAGTTGGGCCATCCATGATAGAGAGAACTCTGATTGGCTGTTCAGATTAGCGAACGAGTCAGTGCATGAGAATAAAAGCGAAACAGATGAAAGCGAGCAAAAAAGTCAAGACGGTACAGACAGAAGGCTTTTATAATTTTACATCATCTTCCCTGAGCATTCGAATGCACAAATATTTTCATAATAACATGAGCCGACTGGAATGAAGAAAAATTATCAGTGTGATTGATATTCAAAATGGTAAGCAAGCGCTGCTTTGTTTATGGTTTGTATATCTGGAGTCCTAGTTTCGGTTTCCCTTTTTGAATGACGAAAACCTGCTGATAATGTATAGAATGATATTTACTTACACGCAGACACAGAACGCACATGCTAGTTGAAAGTCACCAGTAGTCCTCTTGATTTTTTCAAGTGCAGCTTTTAAGCTAATGAGAGGCGAAAACACAGTCAGCTTTCGTCGCCACTAGTTCTTTGACATCGGCTTGGTGTCTCCCGGGTTTAACAATGCAAAATAATGGCTTTCCATTTGTAACAGCAGTCTTCCAAGCTTTTGAAATGACATTCATGACATACAATGCAAGAGGTACATGCTGATTCAGTAAAACAACTAGTGCTACAGTTACAATTCATTGCCCCTGCACAGAAGCATTTTGCATCTTGTTTGCAGTGAAAAATTTGTGCTGAAGTAATGCCTTTCATAACTACAGTTGTGAAGCATCTATACATCCAGGAATTTTCCCAAAACACTTGCCTATGTCCTATGTAGGGTTGTGGGGATGCTGGAGCCTCAGGCCATAGGGCAAATTAATCATTTTGTTGTTATTATTACTATTAAAAAACTTTGTTAAAAATATTTGTCTTCTGGGAAACATGTAGCTTCTGAAGCACATTTAAAAAAGAAAAAAAAAAGAAAAAAGATCTTCCAGTTAACCAAGAACAATTTAAACCGATCACCCTGTTCAAAAGTTTACACCCCATTTATCATGAGTCCTTAGTGTGAAAAGATGGATCTCAAAAATCATACAGTCACTGTTGGAAAGGGTTCAAAAATACAGATGATTCTGGGAAATCAAATAATGTGCAGAATCTGCACATTGAGAAGCAACAGCTTCAAAATAGCTTCCCTAACACAGATCCATAACCCCACCTGCAAGCAAGCGCAAAACATTTGTCTAGTTTGTTGACATTTTAACTTTTATATTATTTTATACTGTCAAAACAAGGTAATATAGGTATTTTGTTTTTGTTTAAACACTTAGTTTGAACTGTTGCACCTGTATACTCATTTGCCTCATTAATGCCGTTTGGCAGAGTCGTCGCACATCTGCTCATGTTTAATAAAGCTATTACTTTTCCTCCACTGATGCTTGCAGACTACCATTACTTAAGAACACAGGCGCTGATGTCTATTTATTTCATGACACATCCCATTCCAAAAGACAACAGTTCCTTGTAAAGGTGAATCCCTCATATGGTCTGCTCACTTGGGCAGCTTTTCCAGCTGAGAAGTATTTGTTATGCTAGTTCCTCATGCATGAACACAGCCAAGAGCAATACTGACAGATGCCCTTCATAGCATTATTGTTTCTCTATATCTGGGCATGTTCTTTATTTGTAACTTTTTACGCTATCTGATGTTAAGGCAACTGCATATGATTAGCGTGAAGGCTCCAACATGGAGGACCACCCTTGTATTGGTGCATGTCCAAAAAGCTATTTGTATAATATGTACTACAGTGTGAAGATGGTTTACTGTACCTGGTGAACCCTGTCTGCCCAGGTCACCGGGTTCTCCGTAGAATCCCTGCTGCCCGATTTCTCCTTTAAGACCATCAATGCCAGGATCACCCTATTATGAAATAGTTGCAAATTTAGTTATTTGTTAGTAATTAGTCATTTAGCAAACACTGTTTGTCCAAAGTGACATTATCTTTATTTCAGTTGCAACTTCCTTGGAACAGCCTTGATCAAGGGAACAATCATGGTAGCTGTGGGAATCAAACCAGCAACTTACCAATTACCAGCTCTGAGCTATATTGACTTGAGGTCTGTTCCTCACACAAAATGCTATTTGATGGCTTCAGGAGACTTTTTGTAGCCACTGGCAAATGTGTACTTTTGTTGTATGGAAAAATAGTAGCTTAGACATTCTGCAAAAAAATCTTTTGCATTCCATGGAATAAAGTCATACAGGTTTGGATAAGCATGAGTGTGAGTAAATGATAGTGGTGAACTATACGTTTAGAACCTTAGAATCAAAGTCTCTGTAGACTCTTTGCTATGCTGATCCTGAAGTTTTAAAAAGAGAAAGCCTCTTTATGTTGAATGCAGTTTTTTCCACAACCTTCAATTTTACAACCTTTTATGTATTCCATGTTTAAATTTGAGGCTCTGTGAACTTTTATCAGCCTTTGGGCCCCTTGAGTGAATATGTTCGAGAAGTCTGAAAAAAAGATCTGCTTGAGAAATATGGAGAGGCTTTCCACTCCAGTGAAGGTGGGATTCTCTCCAAAAACCATTCAACACAAAGCAAGTGCTTCGTCTGTGACTTCCTATTTGTCTTCACGGGGACTTGGACATTTTGAAAGTTTTAATTCCAACCTATTCTGCCAAACACTGCTGCACACTCTCCAGAGGCCTTCACACTATGTACATATCAGATTTGGCCTGGAAGAAAGTTGATGTATGGAGCATGTTCTTCCTTAGTTTACTATGGCAAAAACAGGTTTAGCATGTGCTAACTGTGATGTCTAAAACAAACCACATCTAAATGCTTTTGTTTCCAAGGCCTAGCAAAATTGAGACTGTTCCAGAGCTGTAGAGGGGTAATTCTTCTCAGAGGTGGGAAACTTACTGGAGGTCCAGGTGGTCCTTTCGTTCCTGGGGGACCTGGGGCACCCATTGGCACGTCTCCATAGAGCGGGCACACGGCTGCGCAAGTTCTTTTCACAGAGTTGGCAAATGTAGACATCTGCTCCAGCACCACCTGCTTGCAGACCTCGATAACATGTTGAGCGGGGAGAGTGGGGCCCTATGAAAGAGATCATTACCACTGAAACATGGAGCTCAGATCAGAGCACCTCTTGCCCGTGGTACTCTGGAAATGTGTTGCTGTGTAATGAAGGAGAAACAAATACAGCCAACAATATTTCACCAGCCTCATTATGGATTTACAGCCACACTAAATGAAAACCTTGCCCTGAGCTGCAAAGAAAGCCGCACTAATGAGAAAGCGTTTACTAGCGATCTTGACACCAAAATAGTTACCACATATTTCATGCATGTTACGCCAAGTGCCACAAGGGCTGAATCTCCCAGAGGCTTTGAAGGCTTTGTCTTGATGCTTGTTAGTCGGCTGGTGAAATGCAAACAAAAGCACCTAACAAAGCTGTAAACAGACATTTGTTTCAGCTTAAGTAAGGAGGAAAGGTTGAATTTCAGCTTTCTTATGGACCTTTGGTTACTTATGGACCCTCAGTTGCTTATGGACCCTAACATAAAGTCCATAAAGTCCCTCAAGCAGGTGGCAGCCATTTTGGCAACATGTCCAGGCAGCTATTTTCTATCCAGGTAACAGGAATAGGAGCACAGCTTCTACTGTTTCTGCTTAAATGGGGGAAAGAGCTGTGCCATTACAACCATATGTCCATGCATCATAATATTTTGGCCAGAGAATTGTATCAATGCTTAAAGGTACACTATGTAACTTTTGGCCCACTAGCAGTTAAAAGAAAACTGCGTGCATTCTGCAGAAGAAAATTGTTTTGGTTGGGCTTCGGCTCTGCGTGACTGCGTGGATGAATATGGTTCTTTCTCATAAATAAAAAAAAGAGATTATTCTATTGCTCATAAACATTCACTAGTAGGCTTCAGAGATATAACCAGTTTAGATGGAAAGGATCTCAAGCTGACTAGCTGAAGACGTTACTGTAGCTTTACCCATTAATAGACACGGTTCTTCCTAAATAAATTCCAGCTCAGCGCTACAACAACCATAATGAATTGAGCATTCAGAATAGATATTGCTTTACAATCAACTCTGTTAGAGAGCTACATATGCAATTTAAGTGTTCAACAAAACACCTTACTCACCTGTTGAGTAATAAAAACACCATCATCTCCGTGTCGGTTTTACAACATTTCAATCCCTCAGTCCTCGCTATCTCTGAAAAGCCAAGCTGATGTTGATTCTTGTTTTATTGTGAGCTCTATCACGTTCTCCTTTTGCCATCAGATAGGGCTGCATGATTAATCAGACGATAAGAAAAATAACATTGAAATCACACTTGAACGATTTGGCTTAGTGCGCTTATGAAATCGCAAAGGCTGATCGCAATTTTTTTTTTTTTTTTTTTTATGTGCGGCTTGTCAATGAAGTAGGGCTCCAAATGCTAATCCATCTGAAAGTCGCCTATAAATAACATATTTACTCCAAACTCACTTCATAACAACAGTTGAGCATTCTTCTGTGAGATGATGCGGCTTCATAAACAGAATAAGGCAGTTGTGTGTTTATTAGTCGTGTTTAATCAATCAAAGAAGTTTATTCTTCTGTTTATCCTGATCACAGAGCCGTAAAGCTCTGACAAGCTGCACATTAAATAATCACAGGCTTTGGCAAATGGTATGCGATTAAATTGTGATTAATTGTGCAGCCCTACCATCAGACTTTCCTCTGTTCAGCGTATGTTTAAAATGGGTAATTCCTGGAGATTGGAGATTTAGTTGCTCCATGTCAGTCTTTCTTACATGTGTCCAAACAGCCGGAGCAAATTTTCTCTATTTAAGGATATGATGGGCAGGTGGCGTATCTACGCAATATTGTTTCTTTATTTTTATTTATATACTTGTACCTTATCATATCATACAGTTAAATAATGGAAAAAAAAAAAAGTCTAAAGAAGTATAAACTCAGAGTCTGGTGTTTCTCAGTACTGTCGGAGCAGCTTGTGCGTGGTGTGAGAGACCCTGGGCTGCTCTCACATAGTTACACTCCCTGTCACGAGTCAGGCTAAAAATGTATATTTTTGAATCCAGTCTATCCAACCCATACATGTTGTAGACCAATAAGACAAGGCAGTGCCTTTAGCAATAAGGTGACTGGCTCTTTGAACCAAAAGGCAGACTTCATTGCATAGCGAGCCTTATGATTTCTCCAGTTCAAGTGGACAGTCTCTTCCTCTTTATACTGTTTCTGACCATAGTGTACAACTGGAAAACAGAAGGTATGAGTTGTATTTTTAGACTTACTGGTGGGCCTGGAGGGCCCTGAAAGCCCACTGGACCACCATCTCCTCTCACTCCCTTGGAGCCTACACGGCCTTTTCTACCCGACTCTCCAACAGGACCTCGCTTTCCTCTGCTTCCCTGTTGCCCTGGCACACCGGCGTCTCCTGCCTGGAAAACAAACAAAATACAAACACACCCATAAACAAGCAAGTGCACTTTTATACTGTGTACATATTTCTGAATGATATCTCGACAGCACGCCTGGAAAGAAATACGAAACGGAACTCAAACAGCTCAGTCCGCTCATGTGGCCATCACTTGGTTGTTTGTAATCCAATTGAATTTCTTCTGTTGTCGTGACAGTGGACAGATCAAAAGCCCATCGCTAATGCTTATATGAAAGCTCCATGGTGGTAGTCAAACTAAAATGTGAACAATCTCTGAAACAGTCTTACCCTGCCTTTAGGTCCTTTGACTCCCTTTGCTCCCTGTGGAAACAATGCGGTGGTGTTGTGAGAAACTAGAACCATATGATAATGGAAATGTGTCAACAGGAAATGAAATGCATGAGTGTCGATAATTACCTTCTGCCCTTTGCCTCCCTGGACCCCTTGAATGCCTGTGTCACCCTGGAAGACACAAAAGCAATGTTTGCAACTGCATTCTGGATTTGATACAACAAACGTGATTTGTAGTTCACAATAAGTGGTCAAGATGTTGTGAGGGGAAATCCCGAAATGCTGGTGATGCTTTTCATCACTTTGTGTTTGTGTGAAAAGAGGGCTGTAAAACTCTGAGGAAAACCATTTGGTGTAATGTGTCCTAATCGGAAAATTGCCCTGGAATTTGACACATTAGCCTGTGATCTAATTTTGTGTACTCTGGCTCTCAACTACTCTACTGATGCTCTACACAATGAACATGATGTTCCATGTGTTGCTACAATGTTTCTGCTACCAATAACTGTTTTTATAATTCTTTCTAGATGTGTACATGCATTTGACTTCTAGACCAAAGACCCTGCTTCTATTCCTAAAATGAAATGGGCAGGAACAAACCCAATATTTTCCATTTTCTAACTTTTGTATACTTTCCATTTTCTAAAACTTTCTAACCATGTATATTACATTACATAACATGTAGGCTCTTACCTTGATGACCAGTCATTCAAATTTCACAAAATATGTTCTGGTAAATGTGTCTTTACAGTAGTTAAGAGTCATCAGCACTTATGGCAATATCCACGTGATGCTGAAATAATGTTTAGATAACAGATGACCACAGAAGGAAAATACGTGGCTCTATTAACACCATATGATGCTTCATCATCTAATGCTAGAGCCCCTGTGGAAATTTGATTATTTTCAAATATGTTGATGAAAAGTCTTGTCTGCAGCGACATGTTTAAATGAAGTGTGGCAATCTTCTCAGAAGTTTAGATATCAGTGGAGGGTTGATGCTGGAATGAGAACAGAGCAGTCAACAGTTTCAGCCTGACACACTTTGTAGTGTGACTGCACTCAGAGCCAAGTGACTGTATATGCAGCCAAAAACTGCAGTGCTAACCAGTGAAGAGCTGCGCTGCTCAGACATGACTCCAGTGTGAAAACATGCTGGGGTTCTATGCTTTCAGATGACGGCGGGTGTGTTCTGGCTTACCTCCATTCACTTTTTTTTTTTTTTTTTTTGTGAATGGGTCGGTTCCTACTTTTCAAGAAGATATTGCAGCAGTTTGTCAGGGCTTAAACAAATCTGGTGACAGGTTGTATTAGTATACATTTCACAAATGTTTAAATGGTCGTCTTTCAGAGCAGATTAGCCCATTTGTACATGCTGCTCACTGTAAATGCTCATATTCGAATCATTCTAATTATGTATAGATGCCAAAAGCACTACATAAGAAAATGCAGGCCTCAAAGTTTTTTGCTTTTTTCTTTGGATCTTGAGATATCTGGCTGCAGTAAGCTAGTACTGAGTGACACATGATCTTATACATCTGCAGTGACCCCTCTATAAAGATTGATGAACTGATATAGAAATGCTGTATATTTACAAGACAATGATTTACAGGATATGATTTACATAGCGCACCGTCCCCAGCCCTATCTAGCCATTGCAGTGTCTTGAAAAATTAAAAATGCCCTTTTAATGAGACGAATTAGTGTTAAATTTGTGTTTCATAAGCAAGTGGAGATCATTACCTTGGGGCCTGGTCTGCCGGGTATTCCCATGTGCCCCTATGAAGAGACATGACATGTTTTAGCATTTTGGAAGGTATAAACTTCTATTTCAAAAGCTTTGGAATATAGCTCACCGTTCTTCCAGGGGGCCCAATAAATCCCGGTCTTCCTGGCTTTGCAGCGGAGCCCTTGTAACCTTGTGGCCCCTGGAGATTATAGCACTTTATAAATCTACCAGAAGGCAGGGTGTATTTCTATGTCGTAAACGTCCAAAGGTAAAATATTTAGGTGGTATTTACATATGGATCAGTGTACTGAGCACTTACTGTAAGTCCAGGAGGGCCCATGTTCCCTGGAGGCCCTTGTTCACCTTTCTCACCCTGTGTGAAATATAAAAGCACGTTACATAAGCACACACAGCTACACCCAATCAGACAGATGCTTCTTTAGAAATGTGGGGGTCATAAAGCAATTTAGCAATAGTGGTTCTGATTCTGATTTCCCTAAACAATTCTGATTCGTTAATGATTCTTTTAGTATTTTTAAAATATTAATTATAAATTTATATCTGAACAATCAACATGTATCACAACACAAACTATATCCAAATATATTTAAACATTTTTTTAATAAAAACTATGCTTATTAATGCATTTTAAGTTTTTTAAGGTTTTAAGTCTTAAGCACACATAACACAGTAAAGGCCCATTCACACCATAATTATATTGATAACAGCACAGAGAAGCAACATCGTTGGAATCACTTTCAGAACAATATTTCCAACTGTTGAATAATAAAAAGCCCTGACAGCCAATCCGAATCCATCCTGCTCTAAAGAGCTCAAGCATTTAAAGCAGCAGCAGATCATAGTGATCCGTACAGACCAGGCCCCACCCCCACGGTTTGGCACGCATGTGATTCGCTGATTAATTGCAAAGTTTAACCATCTTAGAGTGATAGTTAATCATTTGCACATTTTATCTTCCCAGTTTACACATTCAAGAGATTTTAAACCATTCAAGTGCAAGAAGAGGCAAAAAAGAACTCAATTTGGTATTTGCATGCTGTTATTTGTGCACACAGCCACACAAACCCGAAGCGCGCACACACAGAAACACGATTCAGATAGCGTGCAAACACTTGATAGTGCCAACTGATTCCTCTTCCACATCTCCTTGTGCTTAAACGGACACATACAGCAATGGCATATGACACAGCGCTGCCCACAAGGCTGTTGCTCATACTTAACAGCTTATTTTGATCAGTTCTTTTGTCTTTGGGTCGTTATATTTCTCACAGATTTCTGTTCATTCTAAATCAGTTACAGATAAAGTAGAACAGTAAAGATTACATTTATATAAATACATTAATGAGACGGTGATTGCGTGTGAATTAATTCTACCAGGCTGCATCTCTCTACTAATAGTGAAGTTGTGGGTTTTAGTTACTAAGGAATATATGCTAGAACTTTTCAGTTTCTAAGCTATTTTATTGACAAATCACAGAACAGTGTTCACAATACATTTCTGCACTACTGAACGATTCTGTGCGCGTGACATGCAGGCTACTGTCTGCATATGTGTGCGTTACAATGCAGCATGGCATTAGCGATTAACTTAAATGTCCAATAAGCTGTTTAAAAAGTGCATTCTCTCGATCAATTTTGAGCATCCAGATGGTATAATCAAACATGTCTTGTGGAGCGCTCTTGGAGTATGCATTTATTTGTCATTTTAACAGTTTTTAAATTGAGCGTAAATGTGGTTTTCAAAGATGTCTTATCCTGTTGCGGCCTCTATAGGCCATGACCAGCGACTAGTCGACGTCAAGCTTAAAGTAGCAAGCAATTCACTAGAAAGAACTGTTGAATAGTTTGAGTTCTGTGTTGCATAACTTTGCTGTGGTGGTTTACATTCACTAGCTGAATAGCAGTGTAAAAACCACATTAGTTTGGAGTATAAAAATTAGAGTATTTAAGTGTGTGCATCAGAGGAAAAATACAGGTCATGAAATGCTAAAGACCATATGTCATATAAACATTTCTATTCCTTTTATATTTTTTACAAGATTGATTTATTAATTCTTAGATAAAATGGTTGATTAGGGAGAGTTAGGTTACCCTTTCGCCAACTTGTCCATGTCTTCCGTCGGGTCCCTGTGGTCCTTGATAAGCCTGCATGCATTTATACCATGACATTTTAAGCAAACTAGTGGGCATGAAAGCATTGGAAATCATTATTTCTGATCTTAATATGAAACAGCAATCTATACCTCAATTCCAGGGTCTCCATCTCTCCCTGGCAAACCTGGATCACCAACAATACCCTGAAATATTCAAAGGAAGCAACACTAGACATTTCACTTTCTGGTCAACAAATGATTTGACATTATGACCGGTTGACAAGTAACCAACCTTTCCCCCCATTCCACCAACTCTTCCTTTTGGGCCTTGAATACCCTGTGGAGAGTAAAAAGTTATGTGTGTGCCAAAAATGTTTCCATTTTTCAGTTAAGCTTAGCAGAGGAGTGTAAAAAGCAGCATGATTTGTGGGAATGTGATAACTAGTATACGTACTGGCTTTCCCTTTTCTCCAGGTGTTCCTCGCTCACCGGGATCTCCCACAATCCCCTGTCACAGAGCAGAGACAGATTATAAACATCAAGTCAGATTCCCATGATATTTGCATCATTTCAAAAAGACCAAAGGTCCAGCTTTACTACTTGCGATGTCAGTGGATTGTATATGGCAGGATGTCCTCACAAGTTGGGTCAGAATCTGTATGCAATCTTAGAAATATTGAATTGAGCTTTAATTTTCCCCAAACCACCATATTTTTTTTTAAAGCTGGCATTTGCAAACAATTTTGCTGATGTTTAAATTGTCCCTGCAGACAGTTTCATTCCTCTTCAAACCCCAAAAGATCAGGAATTTGAAGCTTGTGGGTTTCCTTGAAGCTTTGCGTTCTTTTTACCAGCCCATGTTTTAAAATTGCAATAACCCTAATAATAGGCTTTATTTAGTTTATTCACAATGAAGTTTCTTCTTTTGATTTTAGGTTAAAATATAGAATAAACATTCCCCCCTTAGAGTCCTAAAACTTTTCCACTTTGACCTCCATGAGTACAGAGATGTGCACATGCAAAGATAATCCCTTGAAGTGTCAAATTTTAAATTTAAGATCAGCCCATGGCTTTTAAATGTCATGCAGCACAATGCAGAAGGTCCCCAGCCTGTTTTCATACCTGACGACCCCGTGGTCCTCGAGATCCTTCAGCTCCGGGTAAGCCTTCATTTCCCTGTTCCAAGAAGCATTGGGAATTGTGAGATTTCCAACCAAACACAGCAACAAATGTTTTAGAGACAAAAACAAATCAGAGTGAAAGAGAAAGCATACCTTCACTCCCTGATATCCCACAACCCCCTCGTATCCCCGTTCTCCTGCTGCACCCTGGGAGATGTGGTGGGGAGCGAATGAGTCATTCATATCCCCAATAACACAATCCATCTCGCATGTATTTTATCGAAGCGGAGTGTTTTAGAACAGAACTTACAACTTCCCCTGGCTGGCCGATTTCACCCCTCTCTCCAGGTGACCCTCGCACTCCCTATTTTCAGATGCATACGTAACACTTAACAATGTCCAATGCATTGCTTACCATGATGTATTCAAGCTATGATACAGAACATCATTTCTTTGTGTGGTACTATCAAAATTTGGTTTCTACAGTTTTTTTTTTTTTTTTTTTTAAACAATCTATAAGGTATCAGTGCTGTTGCATCAAACCGTATTGGCTGTTTTTGCAACCAGCTGATGATGTTTTTACCTTATGGCCTGAAGCTCCTTTAAGCCCTTTCAGGCCTTTGGGTCCTCTGTCACCCTGTGAGAGGGAAGACGATTTGTCATTGTAAAACTTTGGAGGCAGAGCTACAAGTCCGTCAAAGTGGGCTTTGCTTTCGTATACATTACCTCCTGGCCTCGAAGTCCTCTCATGCCCTTTTCTCCTTTGATACCTTCTTCACCCTGTGGGACACAAGTTGACCGGTGAGCGAGTCTGTATAACAGTGCCAACCAAGAGACTGTACAACGACGCCACTCACCTTAGGCCCAGGTTCTCCTATGTGTCCATAATCTCCAGTGTTCCCACGTATCCCCTGCAACAAGAAGGTTTGAGGTGAATGCTTGCAAAATTGCTTGTAATAGTAAATAGAATGTAACAACGGCAACAGATGCAGAATTTAATTAGCCAATAAGGTTGGCCAAAGACGTAAAGAACTCTGTTTACGGTGCTGGAAAAAAGGCAGCATGTATTCCACTATATGAGAGCCTGGAGCTACAGAACGGCTGGAAACGGTTCCCTCCATGTTGGTATAAAAATGCACTTGACCAAACAGGATCCTTACTCACACAACTGAACAACTGCCAATAGCTTCCAAGGTTATAATGAGAAAAACCTACATCTAAATGGCAAGCAGTGGAAGTCTAAACTTCTTAAGGCTTGTGCACAGTTTGTTTTCTTGATTTATTTCTTAAAAAGTAAATGACACATACTTAACAATGCATTAACAACATGCTGGTGATTTAACTTGCTCTTGCACCACAGAGGTCAGATGTGTAATTAGGTCTGATTGTGTAATATGTCTTCCTTCCCTTCATTTGTAAGCCATTATCAAGGACCGTTTTTCTTGACTGATTTGGGGAGAAATCTTTGGAATTCTCCAAAATCAATTTAAACATGGTGAAATGTGTTAAATGGAGCTTAGAACCTCTTAAGGCCTGTTTCAGAGTATGATCAACACATTTTAGAGAATTCGCTCTGCATGTCGAGACATAGCAGGAGCAAAGCAGAAATGACGTGACATTTTAGCACTGAGTCTTTTTGCTGTGCTGCTCATGCTCAGTTAAAGCAACAATTCATTGTTCGTGGTCAAAATGGCCATAACACAAAAAAGTAGTAACCACACAACATGTTACATGGTTTAACATCGTATATGATTATATGCAGCAATCACTTGACAGGCTGAAGATGATTGGACGACTGCATTATTGCATGCAGTTTCATTTCACCCACTAGAAACATTTTCACCAGTGTGAAAGGACAATTAGCACTCACTTCCTTCACCCTGCTTACCCTTCCAGTGTGAAATAGGCATAAGCCTTGATGACACACTGATGATGATTAAATGATTAGTTCCCTTCAGAATTAAAATGTCCTGATAATTTACTCACCCCCATGTTATCTAAGATGTTTGTCTTTCTTTCCTCAGTCAAAAAGAAATGAAGGTTTTTGAGGAAAACATTCCAGGATTTTTCTCCATATAGTGGAGTTCAATGGGTTGAAGGTCCAAATGTCAGTTTCAGTGCAGCTTCAAAGAGCTCTACATGATCCCAGATGAGGAATAAGAGTCTTATCTAGCGAAATGATCAGTAATTTTCTAAAAAAAAAAAAAAATGAAATAAAAATATATACTTTTTTTAACCACAAATGCTCCGCTTGCACTGCTCTCACACGTGACGTAGGCAGAAGAACTGATCCAGTGTCTACAAAGCGAACGTACAAAGACTAAGTCAAACGCCCTTTACAAAAAAAAAAAAAAAGGTACAACAATGATATCAGACGATTTTGAAGTTGGAGGAGAAAATGAGATGGAGTTTTTTGCAAAACTTGGTTAAAAAGTATATAAATTGTTTGTTTTTGTTTTTTTGAAAATGACTGATAGTTTTGCCAGATAAGACTCTTATTCCTCGTCTGGGATCATGTAGAGCTCTTTGAAGCTGCACTGAAACTGACATTTGGACCTTCAATCTGTTGAACCCCAGTGAAGTCCACTATATGGAGAAAAATCCTGGAATATTTTCCTCAAAAACCTTCATTTCTTTTAGACTAAAGAAAGAAAGACATAAACATCTTGTATGGCATAGTGGTGAGTAAATTATCCAGACATTTTAATTCTGAAGTGAACTGATCCTTTAAACCACTGGAGGTGCTGAGCCACTTTGCTGTTGGTTGTATTTAGTCATTCCTACTGGACTGTAGTTTCTACGGGTGGTTCACTGTGTGCATTCCCATTGGTCTCCACACTGCTCTTTTGCATAAGGTTGAACTCTTCTCAACTGCATTGCATTGCATTGACATCACTTTGCTCATTTGTCACTTTCAGCAAAATGACTGGCCATTATGAAACACTGAGACACTTAACACAGTTAACTAACAGCTTCCTCAGTACATTAATTTCTGTGCCACACTTTGCAATTAGTGGAGTAACCTCTGGGAACAGGGGTTCACAAAACACAGTAAAGACTTTTATAAACTATTCCTGGTACAAAAGAGACCCCACACACAGCAGCAGATGTACAGTGTGTTTGTGGGGGAAATACACTCAGTAGGCAGTAAACACCACATTGCCCCCTCCGCTGCAAAATCCATCAGACAGATCCACTCCTAAAATACTCTGACTGTACCGCATTATCAAAGTAATGAACATGTGCATTTTGAAAAGATAGTATAGATTCTCTGACTGATTAACACGAACGACTACACTCTCAATAATTGGAAAAGGGCATGTTCACTCCGTCGCACGCTGCCGGGTCTGACTTTTAAAGATATTATTCCAGCACACCACAGAGAACTGGACTCAGATCAAAGAGGTAAATTAGTCATAACTCTGGGGTGGAAAGAATCAAGTTCACCGCCCAAGGTCGCTCACGAACATGAACTGTGCTTGCATAGCCCAAATGTATACAAGTAATTGGATCCTGATGCGCAATGCCATGTCCTTTAATTAAGCTGATCGGCAGACATTGTCCTGTATATTTGCAGGGCCTGTTTAGACTCTAATGGCTTTGCTCCCTTTGAGTTCGTCTCAGGGACTCCGAGACTGACGCCACAACTGATTTTTCCATTTATTTATTTATACCCCTGCAAACTCAAAAGCAAGTGGGTGTACCGTAAATATAACGCTTCTGGAAGCATTTTAAAAAGTCACATTACGCACAGTGTCCCAGAACATTTCCGAAGGAGTGCAACGGTACCGTTCCGGAAGTAAAAAAAAAATCTGTTATTTTCTTCATGGAGAAATATTTTTTTCAGAGCCTTCCTTGATCCAATATTTAAATTAGAATTAGCCTTCCCTATGTGTATGTATTTATAGTTCAGATGAGTTAACCAACTGAGCAAGGGTGTTTGAGAAGTTTATGTTGGTACAGTTGGCAATTGGGCCACAATGTGTAAATTAAATCCTTAACTTTGTTCTTACTGCACCAATTTTCTTTTCTTTTTTTCTTTTTCTCAGTATTTAGGACTGAGTGTCACCATTGACATGTTGCACAAATGCATGACCTCCTAAATGTCAAAGGCATTACTGTTTTAGACATTCATGCATAAACTGTCTAAAACTGCTAACACATTCGCCACTCAATTGAATGCTGCATGCGAGTGTAAATGAGTGAAGTCAGGCAACTGTAGACTCTACTGCACTGTCAATGTTACTATCACATCACATCCCAAATAATGGAAAACCTGAAATCTGAAATCTGATCTGACCATTAAGACTTTAAATGTATTTCCAAAGTCTGATTTAATCAGATTTCAAACCACATATGGATGTGGTGTGGATCGGGTTTGTAAAATTTGGATCTCATGTGGTTTTTTTACTGTTTGAACTACAAACAGCTAAAGGAATTTGAGTCGTACAGTATAAGCCAAAAAAATCCTTGTCTGAACAAAGCCAAGACAATCGCTTAGAAACCTTCACAGAAAGTATATATGGTTGAATCTTTCCAGTTCATGCAAGATATTTAGAACATAGACATATCTCAGATAAGTGACAAGAAACATGCAAAACCTCTGTGTTTGTCCCAAAGTTGAAGTTTGGCTGGTTAGGATGCCAATGTTAGCCCTAATCTGCACTGAAAAATCATCAAACGTTATTTTTTTTATTTTTTTTACATAATATAATATAATATAATATAATATAATATAATATAATATAATATAATATAATATAATATAATATAATATAATATAATATAATATAATATGAGATTTAGCTCTGTAGCTAATTCTGGGGCAGTACTCTGTTATTGTCCATTGTCCCTGTCAAATAAAGAATTAAATAAATAAAATAAATATAATAATAGATTGTTTACCATTGTCTAATTATTTTTTAGAGAATTCTTAAAAGTTAGCATATAGGGTACAACGGGGCTAAAGGCACACCTTAAGAAAAAAATTGCTTTTCACTACTAAGTGTATGACTGCAGGGAAAAGATATACAGCTATGGAAAAAATTAAGAGACCACTTAACATTGATTTCTGAACTTGGAGTGGTCTCTTAATTTTTTCCATAGCTGTATGTTTGTATTGAACATTGATGGAGCAACAGATTTTGTGTGAAAATAAATCATAAAAGTGGTTAATTTTGTATAAAATCTCATAAATGTATGAGGGGGGCCACACATGGGGTAAAACGAACACAGTATTCATACAGATACTTTAGGTAAAATAATATGTTTTTAATAATGTCTAGTTTAATACTTGTTCAAAAGAATCACTTTAGCAAAGTTTGTACTATTTTCTGTTTATTTTTATAAATAAAAGAATTCATTTTTGTTCAATAAATATACTGTCATTAAAATAGGCCTATGTTAATATAAAAATATAGTTTAAAAATACACAAACAAAATGATTTAAAAAGTAAAGATTCTGATAGCATTGAATGAGATCCCATAATATTTAATATAGATTCACAGTAGTAACAATACATGATATTTTATTATGAAATGATAATATAATATATTTTTTTTTTTTCAAAAATATGATTGTTTCATTAAATATGGGTATTATCTCCATGGAATCCCCATTTTCATATATGATATTTGCCATCTGAATCTAACCATGTCACGTCAACAAATGGAAAATGCATATAAAAATGCTATATCATTATCATTTTAATTACTGTGCCTTTTGCCCCAACAGCAGCAGTGCCTTTTACCCCAAATACCACACTTTTACATATTCTTCCATCATTGAAAAACTGTTGCTTGAACTACCATGAACAAAACTGAAAATCATTAAGAAGACCTTTGTCTGAAAATATAAACATTCATTCAATAGATTCTCATTTGCTACTTAAATCAACAACATTTTAAAAAACATCAAATATTACATCAAACTACCTCAGAATCAACTTTGCATTGCTGCCCGAGATTGCGTCAAGGATCAGACAAATTTGCACGTGCATTTTGGAAAGCGGATATTTAGGAAAGTGCTGCGGCAAGATTTGTGCCATCTAGTGGTTTAGAGGAAAATTAAATCAAAGGAGCCTTTAGCCCCGTTGTACCCTATTCATTATTTCCATGAGCTCATTGTTTCTACCTTAAATTAATACATTGTTAGCTAACTGTGTGATTTGCATATGTACATTTTGGAAATTACATTAATTTGGACACAGTCAACTCTGATAATTGTAATGTTGACATGCATTCTCTGTAAAGCTGCTTTGCAACGATTTGTATTGTGAAAAGCACTATACAAATTAATTTGAAATGAAAATGAAAAGCCTGAAATAGACTTTTTCTTGTGCAATTAGACAATCAGCATTATCATTATGTAACATTTTATTGTGATTATTCACATGACATTTACAGCTCAGATTACTGGCTGAAAATCCTTACGGCTCCATGAGCAAAGATGGTAGGTTGCAAATCTCATACTTCCAAGGGTAATTGAACCAGCCAAGCAACTACTGCACCATTGAGATATTATAGACCTTCTTGGTTTGTCCTTAAAAGAGAGCCTGCAAGTGGCAGTTTCATTTAACACTGCTTTACACACTGGTTTGTATTTTTATTATTATTCATTCTTAAATGATTTGAATGCCACATACTTATGATGGGCTTTAGCTAGTGTAGAATAGTAATAGCCTATCATTGACAGTGATTACTGCTGCTGTCAGTAAATATAAATCTACCACAGGATGCTCTGCCGAATGAGAGAAGCCACAGTGTTTACCATTTTCTCAAAGCGAGTCCTGACTCTTGTTTCCATCATGCTGTACTTCAGTAATGCTTCGACTGCCATTTTCCACAACTTCACTTCCCAGACAGGATCTATTCCAGGTTAATTCCTTCTATCTCTTCTTTCAATCCTCTCTGCTTGCTTTCATTCCTGACTGTGCATGTTTGTCCATTAGTGCCCTCTCATTAAGACCCCAATGACCAGCGACTGCTGTTTGTTGTTTGACCAACTCAAACACAGTGGAGTCCCACACTATGGTGAGAGATTTCAGACAAAACTCTTACCCAGTTGCCCACTCTGCCTGGCTCTCCCGTATTCCCTGGCAGGCCTCTGTGACCCTACGGAAGAACGATACAGTTGTAGAGATTGCATTACAGAGTTTATGGTTTAGGAATACAGATGAACGATTTTGGCTACCTTGGGTCCTGGCCGTCCCTGGACACCCGGCTGTCCATGTACGCATTTACAGGTTGCTCTTCCTCTTCCTGCAGTTAAACCAATCTCAGCATATCCTCCGCACTGTTGAGGATCAAGCTGATGAGAACAGGCTGACGAACAGCTGAAAGCTCAAACAGAAGAGGGCAAGAGCCCACACACGGGGCAACTGACTCACCATGCTGGAAAGTTCACAGCAGCCTTCAGAGAATGCCTGATCAGCATCACAGGAGACTTGCATCTTTTGCAGATCCACCTTCACAAGAAATAAGTACTTATCAGATATATAATTAAATGTAGTATATTTAAGCATGCTTGGCTTATTCTGATTTGGCTTATACTAGTATACAGAAAAGTCAATGTATATTTGGCCTATCCCTGTACAATTTTTTTTTTTTTTTTTTTGATCAAGATATTCTTAAGAAAATCATAATTTCAATCCAGGCTCACTGGAAATACATGCCTGTGGTGACATTTCTTGAAAATGATATTACGTTGCTTTTCGCACATTTCGCGACACTTTCAAAGTGAAATGTCCAGTGAGTGGCACTAAAAGCTCATTCAGTTAGTGTTAACAAAAGTGAGAGACGGGAGATAAAAATACATTTGCCTAAGCAACCAAGCTTCTACAAGTCCTTGAACTCTTTTTATAGTGACTTATGTTTCACGGTACTCGTGTGCAGTGCAATGCTGTACCAGGTGAGCTACCGAGCAGGTTTAGTGTCACAAAAGCCAAACATGGAGCTGGTTATGGGATGTAGACATCAAAATGTCAATCAAAATAAAGTCTTTATTAATCATTAATCTGCCCCTGTAATCATAATTTGTGTGAAAAGAAAAAAAAAAGTTGGTGTTTTACTACCACTAGTAATCGTTTCAGCTGAAAACTGCATTGAATTGTATAGGTGTATAGATAGAGGCACATTTTCCAATGAGCCTAGGTTCAGGACAGGACTTACCATTGGACTAGACTGGGCTCCAGCCCATTGGCCCCACCTGGGTATACTTCGTTTTATTTATGCGCACGCTAGTGTACGCGCACAGTGGAACGCACAGCCTTGGAAAGTACTTCATTTGACTCGTACGCATACACAGACAGTTTTGAACAATCTCTTGCCAAGAGTTACAACCCATATAAACATCTTTGTTTTTTTCATGCTAGAGTTGTACAAATGAGGGACTTTCTAACTTCTTCACACAGTCTCTTGTTTATGTAGACCTCCATTGTTGCTGTAGCCTGCAGTCTATGCAGGTATGTAGTTCTGTTAATGCAGGATTTCTTCGACTACCTTGTGAATCGACACCCCCCTTGTGGTTGCCACCTTGTGGATAAACTAATTACTGCAAAAAACAATTAAATGCGCATTTGTGTGACCTGCGTGTACGAGTACGCATGGTTACAAAAATCTGACATTGAACTCATCTGAACTCATCTGATGACTATACTTTGGTCTTAAGGGGCCCTGCCTTTACACGTTTACATTTGTAATGTCTTGTAGTTGTCTTTGCCTATATTAAATACTTTTTTTTTTTTTTACACATAATGGCTTCTTTTAGATAGTACCCCAGCATATGTTTTACATACAGTACTATCTGATAAAACTTATATATTTTAATTTAGACTAACAATTCAGTTTTGGTGTGGAATAGTTTAACACTTCCCCACCATTAACGAAATGTCCTGTCATTTATGACACGACACTTCCCCACCATTGACGAAATTTTCAGCCAATCCATGTTTTTACTGTTATACAGTAGGGGGCGCTATTATGCTTCTTCTGAAAGAGTACGGGATCTCTGGATCAAAACACTGGCGAAAAAGAAGCAGGAATAAGCGATAGAAGCATTGCTTTTACATGCTGTAGTCTAATAATAATAAAAAAAATAGCTTGTTCTTCTTTTTTTAACTTTAATTTTTAACCAGAGGCTCTTTCATGTTCAGAGTAAATAGTTAATAAATAGGGGGGTTAATAGAGTACATAATATATGAACTTGATATTGCAGTACTGGACCTATACAGAATCAGATAAACATTTGGTTGATGTTATTGACATTTTTTTTTTCCACGTTTTGAGTACATTGTATTTTAAGTTCTGTATGATGTTGTTAACTGTATGATGTTAAGTATAATTGCAATATTAAAACTGTTAAACTGATGAGAGAAGTATATAGCTACTAGTAAACTAACAGTAAAGTTCAGCTGTAGTATAGTTCACAGTATAATTTCAATAAACTTAGACGTAAACTACTGTTACTCTTAAAGTATACTCAAAAGCATCCTGCATAGAGAATTATGAGGCGACTGCCTCCATCAAATTTCGTGCTGGCTCCGGCTGTCAACAAAACTCAGTCACATGCTCAGATACCCCTTTCCCACCGACACGGTTCTGTTGCGGGTTTCCTGGCCATTCTCAAACTGTTCGATAGTGATGCACGGATCGCGGTTATATCCACGGATTCTGCAGATAATCTGCGGCCAATTAATTGTGGGTGGATGAGAGATTAATCTTTATTGTGTTGATTTTAATAAAGACACGGAATTCTCATTTCATGGTTAGATGCAACAAACGTGTGTCTCTCTTTTACTTTTGTTTTCAACTGAACACATTTCTCTTCAGGGAAAACCAATCAAGGGAAACATGTGCCTAGTCATTATATTAAACACAAAGGAAAAACCCTACATGAGATATTGCTTTATAACTTAACAGCTTTAACTAAACTCTCATTTGCTATTCATATTCACACGTATCATGGCACATAAGGTTATGAGACTAACAAGACACTGTTAGTGAGGTCAAAAAACGCGTTCTGGTGATGGAAGTGATGTCTCGCCCATATACTTCAATGAGCGCGAGACATCACTTCCGTTGTCAGAGCGCGATCAGACCTCACTAGCCGGAAGCTGAACGAAGTTGGACATAGTGGTGTATTAGAGGTAAAAAATTATATAAATACTGTTCGGTTTCTCGCACAAACCGATCGTTTTGTGTCTTAGGACATCAATGTGTCGTCACGAGCCGCAGGGTTTAATTTGGATTTGTCTATGGAAGTTTTTTCGACTCTTATTGTTCAAGTTCCCAATCACTGCTATTATTTGACTGACATACGGCAGCGGTTGCAGTTAAAAATCATAATTTGCGTTTGACTGAAGAAAAAAAGTCATCTACATCTTGGATGCCCTGGGGGTAAGCTGATAAACATCAAATTTTCATTTTTGGGTGAACTATCCCTTTAAATATTATTCCCTGGTACTCACCGAGACAGAGCGGTCACCTACAGCCCTCTTGACGATGGAGGTAAAGCCTTGCCGGATCACCGGCCGCGGCTCGTCCAGAGGCTCCACGCTGACCTCCTCACAGTCCACCAGTAGCTTCACCTGCTCTGCTTTCACACTCAGAGCCAGCTTGTGCCACTCGCCGTCAAAGAGTTTTTCCACCCTCTGGAAGGTCCGCAGCATCTGTGTTCCTTGTGTGCTGGTGTAGAAGAAGTCTAGGGTTTTGGTGTCACCCTGAAAACGAAGGCCCACCTGGTCCCGTCCTTCAGGGTCGCTGACTTGCCACAGATTCCAGGATGTTTTAGCAGTGTCCTTGGTCACTTTGAAGGTGGCAATGATAGAGTAGTCTGAGGGTAGACCGCCTGGGTAGATGTCGCTGGATGGAGGGATGGGTGAGGGCGTATGTGAAGTTCACAGGGCAAAGAGAAAGGAACACAGTTTTACTGCAGAGAAAGCCAAATCAGAATCAACCTCTGCACAACTCCAAGCAACACAAAGTAGTGGTGTTTTGTTCCAGAATGAATCAGTGTTGTTGAAAGAATTGGTTGAGTGAATGATTCAATAAGTCACTCATTAAGACTTTCTTACCAGCTGAAAGAGACTAATGCACAGCATGTCAGTATGTCTAGAACTTGTAGAAGAGACGAGTGAAGAAACAGTGAAAAGTTGGCTTGTGTGTCAGCACTCTGGGAACCTTGGAGATTCTCTCATGGAGATTATTTGGATATGCATTACAAGTATAAATATTATGACAATATTAGTAAGATTTAGTAAAAAAATAAATGTCCTATAAGTTGTGTACAGTGTAACTTTGATGTACAGTATATTGTGGTCAGTGCTGGGTAGATAGTCAATTAATGATTCCAAATTACATGTCAAAAATTGTAGTTAGTTACGCGATCCATTACATTAGATATTTAAGGTAATGTAGTCTGACTACTTTTTGATTACTTTTAGATTAAAACTCATTTATCACATTGATTTAAATAGGATAATCTTGTACCATACTGATATAAAAATACAAAGGGAAAGAAAATATATTCCATTCTTTGTTATTAACAAATGAAGTGTGTTAAATATTACATTACATCACGGTTTACCAGACTGAGGTTCGTGAGTATTATTATTATCATTGACCTAACTTATTAAGTTAAAATCTCAGGTGGCACTTCAAGTAAATAAAGTCAAAGAGGTTCAGCTGACAAAAAAGTTGGGGAATCCCTGGATTGCATGTAAATATGAAATTATGTGCATTTGTACATTTCAATGTGTTTTGAAGGACAGAAGCCTTTCAGAGACAGTAATACATGGTTAAAGTGATAAATAATAATCACTGTTTTCATCAGGAGCTGATTAGATATGCATTGTTGCAACATTGAGAAAACACAGTAGTCTACTTACTAGTATTTTAAAATGTAATATAATTACAAGTGCTTAATTTTTGGAATCTGATTATGTAATCCAGATTACATGTTTCAGATTGTACTGAATAATTACCATTTCCAAAAAACATGCTTACGTTTTTGCTAAATTGTGGTCTTTCACAGTGACCTTATGTGAAGTTTTGCATTAATCTAAACCAAATGTTCTCCAATTGTTTCCAATTCCATTTTCTGCTCCTGTTTGTTTTTTAAGAGAGCCAGTTTGCTGAAATTAGCAGTTAATGTTTCCAAGAACAATGTTCATTTACGCACAGTGTGGTTCCACAGCTCTCGTTTTCTCTTTTGATGTTGTTGATCCACATTTGGTGGCTGTTTTACAGTCATGTACTTCTCATGATTCTTTGGTCAAGTAGGGGATGTTAGTGGGAGATGGTTGTGGACAGCATTGTTGGCCCACACACACAAAAGGAAAGACCCAGTACATGCCATAACCACAGCTGACACGAACGAACAGCTGCTGGAGCTTGAGAAAATCATGAGAATACAAACATTTCAGGACGATGACTGTGCTGTTTAAGAACAGACAGCTCTGTGTATCTGTGCTATACATCCCGTCGAGGATCATGTGGAAGCATATATTTGATCAAATCAGAATAAAAAGCCAGTGGAAGATTCTGAGAAGCAGAAGCAGGAAATGAGAGATATTGTTTGGAGGCGAGCATGATTACGCTCAGTGGAAAAGCAGAAAGAGTGGAAAAGTATTATGTCAGAAGGACGATATAAATACCTCGTGCTCTTCTTGAGGTGGAGGGATGGGTTAATGCGGTACGCCACCGCATCAGGTTCAGACCCATTGACCCTTCTCACCCCTCTAGACTCGGACAGGCGGAACTCTTCCAACAGGTCATAAGCTAAAAATAAGAGCAAATGGACCACTCAGAAGGGGGAAAGTCAAGCCGGAAATTTAAATGCACACGTTTTTTTTTTTTTTTTTTTTTTCAGCTACAAATAATGAATCAAAGTCTATGTCATGTTTTATTCCCTAGTAAAGAAAAGGAAAGAAAAACGAATGGAAACATTTGGATATGGAATCTGGATATTGAATTAAGCTGACAGATCAGTTTCCACAAAAAAAAAAAAAAAAAGGCTTGACAGAGTTCAATCTTCATTAAGTAACCCTACTGCGCAGATGATGACATACTGGGCAGAAATCTCTTAAACTGGTCCGTGCTTCCCTCTACTGGTCAATAAGTGGAGCAAAAGGACTCTTTCATAGCTATATTGACTTCACTGCACCTGATATCACAGCCAGAATAATCTGAGATTCTCATCATCTTAACATCTGAGGTCCATTTCATTTACATTGAAACAAATATCCTCACGTGATACTGAGTTGTTCGGTCAGTTAGATTCTTACTTGGTAATTCCTGACATCTGACAAGGCCAAAGACAGCCAAGAGGACTGTGAACACCAGCATTTTGTTCAAGACTGTCAGGATTTAAATGTGCCTGCAAAAAGGAGAAAGATAAGATGGAGCATACAACAGGGAAAGACTAAAGACATTGACATGTAGACCCTGTATAAATGAACTACAGAAATGAGATATTATGTACATTAAATGCCCATGGAAACTACACATTTCACAAAATGGAAAACAATAGCACATTACACTAGCAAAATGCTTCGATTAATATTAACATGATATTTAATTAACATTTCAATTCCAAAAGGTTACTGCTGTGAAATAACACTGACAAGATGCACTTCACAGACATTTGCTACAAAATTGCTTGTACCTAATCACATGCATTTCTATTTTGTGAAAGCTATTTCTTTGTAAGCACTTTTTTAAGGTAAATATTTCACATTTTTTCTATTACTATTTTAGTGAGTTTAGAATACCAGGAAAAAAAAAAAAAAAAAAAAAAAAAATGATGCAGTAAACAGTACAGTAAATTAGCCATCATCTATATGACCTACACAAAGTTTTCAGCTGCTGAATAATAATGTTTTAATTCAGAGTGTGATCTGCCACCCTTATGAATTGCAGCTCACATTTTAAATGAACTAAAGAGCAGTATTTGCTATAAACATACATCATTTACTTACATATTCTTGTGAAGCGGTTCACTGCAGATTGGTCCTTGGCTGTTCCAGCAGTGATCATAAAGGCAATTTTAAAGAAGCATCTCTGGTCCTAATGCTGACTTGAGCTTAAACCTGCCAAGAAGAAAACCTGATCCATGAGCTCCACTCCACCCTCGGGCCCAAGAGGCCTTCATCCCTCCAGCACATTATCCTATGCAAACACTGACCTCTACATTCTTGACACAATCATTCTGCAGTCAGACGTTGCATTTGGGGACGTTTTTATCCATGCTGGTACGTTCATGCACATTTCAGGAGGGCAGTGATGTGTGTGCAACTGCATCATAGAGACTTCACGCAATTTTCTACATAATTCTATGGCTGCTGCCCCAAAAATGACAACTAGGTTTTTACACAGATTGTATTCATAACATGTAGATTATATTTATTTTCTTACAATTTGCGCTGACCAATAAAATCATTATAAAAAATAGCATTTCAGCACTAATTTTAACTGAATAAATGTTCCCAATTTTCTAGCTGAACTTTCAGATACACACCAAAAAATAAGAAAAGTCAAACTATATCTGTTAAGTCTTCAGCAGACAGTGGATCACTGTCTAGATAGTGCACTAGGAGACAGATGTAGTATGTCGCAGATAGGCACTAGCAGAGCTCTGCAAACATTCTGGCCACAAACTGACCTACTCTCCTAAACCATTAACCAGGCCTGAGTGGGAATATAAGATATATAAGAGCTATTCAATCAGAACAGCAACAGAAAACACTAACATTTACTGTATTTAAGAGATTGGGACAGGTGCCTTTACTTCAATGCATTTTAATTCCAGGACACTTACTATATATATATATATATATATATATATATATATATATATATATATATATATATATATATATATATATTTCTTAAACCCCTTACAATTACTTGCAGTGTTGTTTTGCTTTTTTGACCTATTTTTAAATCAAATCTTAAAAATGACATCTATACAGGTGTGCGTTTCCTGAAAACATCGTTAGCTTACTATGGTTGCAAGCTCCGTCATTATCAGCATAGTTCTATGAGTCTGTGTTTCCCGAAACCATAGTTCCAATAAACAAACAGTATCGCAAAGTTGTGTGGTTAAAAAACTACAGCTCTCAAATTGTGGTTAGAAGCATAGTTTATTGTTAGCATGCCGTGGACATGATGAATCCTTATCTTGAGCAAAATAAGCAAGCTGACATATCAACCTGGTCTCATGACGAAAACGTACCCGTGGGCACGTTTTCACGAGTAGCGAAATACGTACCGATGCGTACATCTCGCTGCAGTTTCAATGCGAAATGAGTGGCGCTAAAATCTTTTTTTTTTATTTTTTTCGCCGGAGCAGATAACAGGGTGAATACGGACAAATCGCTGCGGTTCTTGATTTGACATTTTGCGCTCCGTTGCGTTTTTAAAATAATGTCTACCCGATAGCGTTAACAAAAAGCAAACGTGAGATAAGAAGCGTTTACCGCATAAGTAGATCTTATACCGTCTTTTCAGCTCGTCTAGACCTCTCTTATCTCTGAGCTCTCTTTTTACCGTCCATCATTCGCCTTTCATGGGATTCGTCCCCAGGGGGACTCCTCTGTCGTAAGTCCAACTCCGTATTGGCTGAGCTACCAAGCAAGCTAGTTATGGCCCAAAAAAGCAAAAATGTACAGAGCCGGTCAAGCGACGCAAAGTCCAAAGTATGTTCGTTTACAAATTGGGCACTCTGATAAAAAGCGGTTTGAAGTCGTAACATAATATTGCGCGAGGAAATGTCAAAATGAGTCTTTATTCATCCATAATCTGACCCCGGCCATCATCGAAACCGTGTGTGAAAACGAGCAAAAGCACTTATTGACATTTTACGGCCTCTAGTGTTCATTTCTGCAGTGAGACGTATGCATCGGTATGTAATTTTGTGTCTCGCGAAAACGTCTCTTTCATTCCATATATACATATATATATATATATATATATATATATATATATATACGAATGTCATGTTAGTTTAAGAGTGCACATGTGCGTACATGGTCTAGTATGTAAAAACGTGCAAAATAACAGAAAAATGAGAAGTAGTCCTCAGATACCATGTCCGTAATTTTTAGCAAAAAAAACTAGCATTAATTCGATCTCAAATGGATACATTGAAAGATATTATCACTCCACCACCTGCATAACCATTAACCAATGTGGTGAATGACAGGTTTGCAACAATGCGGTTTTGGGAAACGGTCGTGACTAGCTAGTTGATTTCTTCAACGATGCATTGTACTATGGAAGCAGCGAGTTGTGTCGTTGTATAACTCACCCCAGACTCAAACACATCTGAACAAGTTAATGAAGATCTTCAGGATCTCTAGAAAGCTGTAGATTAGTTTGTTTAGGGTTGGAGGTGAACTCCGCAGGACACTGGATCTCGGGGGCCAGAGTTGCCCAGCACTGATGAAGGCCAAAGCTTATAATTCACATCATTTTCGTAGTCATCAAACCATTCAGTGAGCCAGTGTGTCCTATATGAATATTTCATTATAGGATAAAGATAATCACACAGAACAACTTTGCAGTAACCCAAACCATGCCAGCACACATATAGTAAAAGAGCCACTAGATATCCCAGATTTTCCTTTCATTTGGCTTTGACACCAGAAAATGGTCTCACAATTTTATTTGTGTCAATTTAAACATTGTCTACTGTAAGCCCTATCACCTTACACTCCTAGAAAAATGTGCAACATCTGTACCTTTACAACAGCTTGTCACTGGGGCAGAACCCTTAAAAGGACAACGTTGTAGTTTATCTACTCATAAAGGTGTATATATTAGGACATTAGACTAGTATTATGTAAACCAACTATGAACCTTTTATGTTTAAATATGGTACAAAGATGTCCCTTTAAGGGTCCTGCCCCAGTATCAAGCTGTTGTACCCATAAGTGTATACAATTTTTGAGTTACTGTAAGTTGATTCAACAGGAATTACAGGAGTGTCCATATTGTGTAGTTTACCTAGTGTATACTAACACTATCCGTAACACTTTATTTTTAGGGTTCAATTGTCACTTTTAACTAGTTGCTTATAAGCATGCATATTACTAGAATATTGACTATTTATTAGTACTTATGAAGCAGATATTAATGCCTTATTCTGCATGACCATATTCTACATCCCTTAATCCTACCCAATACCTAAACTTAACAACTACCTTACTAAGTATTAATAATCAGTAATTTAGGAGTTTATTGAGGGAAAAGTGGTAGTTAATAGTGAATATGTTTTCCTTATACTCAAGTGTCACCACACTATCAAGCACTATAGCTGTGTCTCAATTCTTCAAAGGATGCAGACTTCAAAGGCATCTGCGAAGGACGGAACTGGCGCTGTTAATTGGGACAGTCTAGATAGGAAGGATATTTCTTGTTGCCTAGCAACTGTGACAGCTGGCATTGACAAGCGGCAGTAACATTTGTACTTTTTTTTTTTTTTTAGTTATATTCAACTGTCTGAAAACAAATACATCTAAATACATCTAGGTCATAATAAAGAGTGTAAACTATGTCACCATTTGAATGTTTGTATGTTTTTATACAAACAAAACATTTGTATCATTATATTTGAGAAAATTGAAATCCAATACTTACATTTAAAAGTGTAATCCAGCATCAAAAAAAAAAAAAAAAAAAGGAAGAAGAAGAAAAGAATCTAATCGTCACTAGCATGCAATGAATCTTGGGATAGACTAGGCTGAGATGGATCCACTTGTTCTATCCTTCACAGCATAAGAAAGGAAGGAGCCTTTGAATTGGGACAGCCTTTGTCGTGCCGCTGTGATACATTCGATCTTTGAAGGATGCAGCTTCTGAACTTTAAGCTTGTGTCTTAAAAGTAAAATGGCTAAACTGTTCCATTGGGCTCTTTTTGATACACCTTTTGAAAGAAAAACGGCTCCTTGGGATGATGTAAAATCTCAGATTTTTTTTTTTTTTTTTTTTTATGTATTCATAATTGTGGTTCATCCACCTGAGCTCTGCCTTCTTTACTATAATGAAACTGTCCAACTTAAAGGATTAGTTCACTTTTATATACAATTTTCCTGATAATTTACTCACCCTCATGTCATCCAAGATGTTCATGTCTTTCTTTCTTCAGTCGAAAAGAAATGAAGGTTTTTGATGAAAACATTCCAGGATTTTTCTCCATATAGTGGACTTCACTTGCGTCCAGACAGTTGAAGGTCAATATTACAGTTTCAGTGCAGCTTCAAAGAGCTTTAAACGATACCAGATGAGTAATAAGAGTCTTATCTAGTGAAGAAACGATTGGTCATTTTCAAAAAAAAAAAAAAAATGTAAATGTATTTGCTTAATATATTAAAAAAAAAATTATCGCCTTCCAAGTGATTCTGCCAAAACCACACTTTTGTATTCTTCAAAAAGCGTACGCCGTATGTCCTGCGCCTTCCCTATTCTACTTATGGAACGAATGCGGCGGCAGTTAAATTTTTTTCCATAAGTAGAATAGGGAAGGCGTGGGACATTGTAAGCTTTTTGGAGAATACGAAAATGCGGTTTTGGCAGAAGCACTTGGATGGAGATCATTTGTTTATATAAATCATATACATTTACATTTTTTTGTTTTTGTTTTTAAAATGAGCGATGGTTTCTGTAGATGAGACTCTTATTCCTCGTCTGGTACCCTTTAAAGCTCTTTGAAGCTGCACTGAAACTGTAATTTTGACCTTCAACCTTTTGGGCTATATTGAATTCCACTATATGGAGAAAAATCCTGGAATGTTTTCAGCAAAAACCTTAATTTCTTTTTGACTGATGAAAGAAAGACATGAACATCTTGGATGACATGGGGGTGAGTAAATTATCAGAAAAATTTTATTTGAAAGTAAACTAATCCTTAAAAGGCAGAGTATGATTTTTTTCACTGATAGGGGTAGCTAAACTCTTCAAAACAATAACAAAGGCGTAGATTGATGACGCGGAAAATGAGCGTGGACTCATGGAACTTGTCGTCATTCCGATGGATCTAATAATGTTTATGGGGAAATAATGTTTATGGATGAGTGAATGCATGTTTTTAACATGACTGTGGTATAAAGCAGGGCACGATTGCTAATGAGAGACAGAGATCAGTGCCACACGCGAGTCCCAGGGGATATGAAGGAAAGAGGACATTTCATTCTACCGAATTACTTGCAAATCTGAAATACTACTAATACAGGTCAGTTTATTTGACAATTAAAATTGTGAGGTAATGCTGCACTGTTTCACTTGGTCTCACATTACACTATCATACTAAACTGCATTTGAGTGTGTTGAAAGTTATAATGTTATTCTATGTGTTAGTTTGTCTGTATGAGACTAGCAGTAAGCTAGATCAACATTAGAATAACATACTGATCATATTCTAACATTTCATCATGTTGAGCTATATAACATTGATTAGTCTTATAGCTAACACCTTGTCTAATAACGTGCCAGAGCGGCGTCGAGCTCCAAGTCAAAGTTGTCGCAAAGCACTGGCCATCTCTGAAACGCCTCGCTGATATTGATCCTCATTTTATTTTGTTGAATTTCTCTTAATTTACAAATTATTGGAAACATTTAGGATAATGTAAGTACACAGCTGAATGAAATATATAACACTGTGCAAGTGGTTTTTTGATATTTCAATATAAAAATCTTACATATTGTGCCTTTAATTTCCTTAGACATTTTCTCAAACTGTGTCATTTCTAAAATACCGTCTGCCTTTTGTCAAAGTCGTCCACAAAATCCACACCACTTTTTGTTCTGCTATGCATTTCCATCTGCTTTGGCTTGTGGAGCACATTCTGTCAAGTATTTATTTTTTTCTCCCTTGGTCCACTTGTGATGGATGTATCAGTTGACAGTCTTTAAAGATTTGACCCTTTTGAATGATCCTATTCAAGCTGCCAGCCACTCTGCCGGGATGCTCATGGCAATCATTGTGGATCCTATCAGTTCATCCCTCAGGACTTGTGTAATCAACATAAGTTATAAACCATCGGATGTGGTGAGAACATCTTCACTGTAATTGAGAAACAGCTGTTAATGCTTTCTGGGACATTGGTGACATAATTAGGCCAGCCTGTATTCACATAATGAATCACCATTTGTAGCAATGTATTTTCTTTTGAACATGGATCGTTTCAAATAAATCATTGGCCTTGATTCATGTGTTGAGTCATTATGGGCCTCGTTGTCATTTGCTAACCCAGCTGTAATGCTGGGGGGGGTGGGATGGCTTTTCTGGTCCACTGCGAGCCTCAAACAAAGCCTACTGCCAATGATGCCACACTAACTTGGCCAACTTTACCAAATCCAGTGATTAGTTCTTCCTTAAGGCAATCGTTATATCAACCTAGTTTCACTTCAGCTGTTGGAAATTGCAAAAGAAGCCAGCAAGTCAGGAACTTTTTTTTTGCATAGCTGCTCAAAACAGATTTTATCCATCCATCACTGGGTAGAAGAACTGATTATTCCAATTAGAATGATTGAATCTCTGTCTTCTTGTATTGCAGTTGCTGTCATTTTATAAAAGCTATAAACCACTCAAAACTTTGTCTAACAGTGATTTAACCACAATTAGCCATTCTGCTTCACAATGTGCCCAAAACACACCCTGACCATTATAAAGAAATCTCTGTAACGGATAGCCTTGAGTGGCTTACTAGTTTATCATTTACGGAAGAAACTGAACAGTAAATAGTGTTAAAATAAAGTAGGTATAACAGCTTCAAGAAAAAACAAACAAACAAAAACAAAAACAGACACTCTAATGTGATAAAAATGATATTCATGGAAAAAAGCTTGATCTTTACTTTCATTCCAAAGTTTATGATGCAACACATTGGATCCAAGCCGAAACATGCGCATTATCATGACTGACTTGGGCAGATCCTGTGGCGATAAATCACACACATTTCTGAGAGAATATACATGTTGACAAGAATCATTTGATCAAATGGCTAGTGATTGGTGCAGAACTTTACAAAGAACAAATCAAAACTATCTCTTTTTCCCCCCTAGCGCTCTGGTGCAAGGCTAGGTTGTCCATATCCTATAGGAAGATGTTGAGGATTAACAGCACAGCACCACTGCTCTCAATTTATTTCATCTGATTTCACTCTGACATACTAACATTAATCCAACCAACATTAAAGGCCATCTGGCATCTTTACACAAGATTTTTTTGGTCCTATTCACTGCCAGAGGCTACATGGCTGACTTGGCATTTTAGTGTCATAAAACATTTTATTTTCTTCTCAAGACTTGTTAATCTCAGGCCCCAGACATTATCGTTTAAATATTCATAATTGTTTGAATGCTTTACAGAAGTCAGATACTTTGGAGCGAATGGAAACAAGCGAGTCTGTGATTGTTATATATATTGTTGAGCTTTCTGCAAGCATATTTATTACAAAAAAATTGAGTAATTTGCATCACTCAGGCAAAAAGGAACCATAGAATACACAGGCATGATTGCACTTGAATGTTTTTTTTTGTCAGAATGTTGTAGTCACAGTTAGCAGGTGGCACACAATCTGTGATTCGATGAAATGAACATTACGGTGGGTGCTACAGACGGGAGTTTATAAGTTTAAAGGCCATGATCAGGATTAACTGTAGTGTATAGCAGTGGTTACAGTTGGTTGTATTGCCCTTTAAATGCATAACAGCAGCTTGTCATTGCACTTTAAATAGATGAATAAATAATTGTGGTGTCCTGGCAGAATACAGGGGCATATTATCGCCAACAAGCACGTCCGCACGAGGAAATGACTGTACATTCAGCTTCTCCCTCAACACGAACATGTGGAAAAGTGTTAGTTTGCCTAACAACATACAGTCTTCTTGTGTTCGCTTTCCCAGCGATCAAACGAAATATTAAAGACGTTCACACAAAGTACAGGACAAATACACAAAGCCATTGCATTCCACACACACACACACACACACACACACACACTCCACATGAATTTCCGTTTTCACGTTCACAACAGAATAATTTACATCTTGCTACGCTTTTTAAAAACGATAACACTTTGCAGTCTTTAGTGCGAATCTACGTCTGTCCAGTCTGGGTTTAGTGTGCGCTAACCAGTGCTGTCAGAACGGGGCACTGTAACGTGGCCCCTTCTGCGGACCGGACCGGACCGTCGACTATCTCTTGCTGGTCTTGGCCAGTTTGCTTGTAGGGGTGCTCCTCCTTTGGGGAGTTGGGATTTTGGAGGGCTTCCCCCCGTGTTGGCGAGAGGCTGAGCGTGGCGTCGGCCTCCCTGAGTCTGTCACGTTCTCCGACACGTCCGAGCAAACCGACTGGATGTCTGAAATATCGAAGTCTGAGGCGTCGCTGCCACGGCGACTGCTCCCTCGACTTCCTGCTTTGCTGCCAGGCCTGCTTGGGATCTTACTCAACCCTGAGGAGAAAGTTTAAAGCCAGTTACAGCTCAGTGATACAACACTGACATTAACATAACGACTCTTGACTAGATATGAGCCATTAAGATGGAAAAAGTTTATATATTAATATTTCTATATTTTGATTTTTTTCCCATATGAACCAGAATCATTTCATCCAAACAGCCACAGTTTACAAAATGTAGATTCAAAATCTTTAATCCAAGAAGTAAAACACAGGGAAATCAAGGCATGTTTTCAACACTGCTGTTTACTAATAAATATAATTGAAAATATTTGTTTATAATGAACTGTTATACAATATATGGTAATAGACAGCAATATTTAACTAAAAATTATTAAAATACGATACTGCGGTGGTCATCATCATCTAGTGCAATTGCGCTTTGGGCGACCCGTGTTCGAAAAACGGTTCATGGTCCTTTCCTAATCCCACCCTCTCTCACTCCCACTTAACTTCCTGTTCTCTCTCCAATTGTACTAAAATTTTGTACTAGAACTATACACTCTCATAATAACATGAGACATAGAAGTACAGTAAAACCAGTCAGTCAAAATCATGTGACTATTCAATATATCACACGGCAGCAAGAAAACTTGACTGAAGAGCAAAAGGTTTGTCAGACTCACCTATGGCTTGACCTCTGGCCTTCATGACTGCAGCATTAATCAGGGTTCCATCCTCTCCCGACTGAAAGCCTTTTCCTGACAAATATCCTGGAAGACGAAGCTTGCTGCCCTGAATGGGAGTGTTCTGGAAGATGTCATGATTTGGAAACAAATTGGACATTTAGAACAATTGACTGCTCATTGACAAGCAAAAACAGCAATCTCTGGATAAGAAGAGGTTTCTAAGATGTCTAAGGTACACCTAACATGCTGGCAATAGGGGCTTTCGCACCGGAAGAACGTTTTCATAGTTTCTATAACTAATGGTGGCGCATTCGCACCACAGGAACTGGGAATGATTTAGTTATAAGAACGCCTTTTGGGGAAAATAAATATGCTTGTATTTCAGAGTAGAGTCTGACCCAGCACAACAGGAACTAGCAGTGACGCAAGTGTTTGTTGATTGGCCAAACACAAGCACTTGCCATTTTTAAAAAGCCGGGTAAACACACAGTTTACATATAGCCTACTTACTCCATGAACTAACATACAGAAAGCTAATGGTAATGGCATTTACCTGTCGCATTGTGTTCTTTTCTCAGCCTCAATGATGTATAGCTCTGCAAGTTGTTGTAGATTGTGTCTCTTAGCCCTCATGTTTGCTTTTCAATTGCATAACTTATACATCTACATTCCATCTCCATTATCATGAAACCCATGACACACAACAAACACAGCTTGTGTCCTCCATCCTCCAGCTGTTTAAATGGCGTCGCTGTCAGTCGGCTTAAGTCACTTCAGAGTTCCTACTGGAGGTGCAAATTCAACCAGGAAAAAGGCCCCATGGGAAACTGTAGTTCTCAGGGGACCACCCTGGTGGCTAGATCCTAGGGCTGGACGATTAATCGAAAAGTAATCGATTAATTAATAGAGAGATGGTATGACTAATTCACACACGCAATCACTCGTACTGATACTGTGCTAATTTATCTTTATCTGATTTACAACGAGCAGAAATCTGTAAGAAATGTTACGAACCATAGATAAAATAACTGCTGATGGTGAGTTGTTATGTCAGATCACTCTTTCAAAAGGAAAAAAATATCCCACTTTTAATATTCAATCATATTTACAGTACAAACCTTGTCAGTGAACTATGAGGGCAAAAAAACCCCAGAAACAAAATAATCGTTCATGAATCGTAATGGAGGTAAAATTAATCAAGTTTTTGATAATCGTCCAGCCCTACCTGATCCTATAACGGAGTTCCTATAACTACCCGGTGCGAAAGGCCCTAATGAAACTGCACTGAAACACACAAAATCTACATTTGAAATAACAGAAATCCTGACTGAAACATTTAACTGGACAGATTGGATTAGGAGTGACTCCTGTATTCCATACACACACGTCACAATCATTAAGGGAGTCACTTCTGCATTTAAATGCATTTGTTAATCCCAAAACTTTGCAGTGTTTATGTTACATGGCCAGAATGATGGAATAAATGCATGAAGGACAAGAAAATTACAGTTTACTGCTTACACTGAATAAAACTCAGCCATACACACCAGGAGAAAGAGAGGAAACGGTTAAGAGCGAGTTCTGGATGTAGAAAAGATCTCACAAGCATCAAGTTTTAGTGGCAACAGTTAGAATGAGAAAGAGTGTTATGTTTAGAAAAGGCCCAGTTGTCTTTGTACATCAAGCTGATTTAATTTAAGACAATCACACCATCCACGCTGCAACAGAGATTTAAAGATCAGAATTAAAGGACTTAGCAAACACATCCGCCTTAATAGCAGACCAGCAGAGTCCCTTCCATGCATCACTGCAAAGCCAGAGATAGAGACGGAACTCAATTCCAAATCCACACAGGAAGCGATTAGATCAGTAACAAGGCAGAAACAGAGGTCAGGAGCAGGAGACGGAGATTAGATGGTGATTTGCCACTCATTTCTTAAGCACTATACCTCATTGGACGACCCTTGGCTGTCAAAGGAGTCAGATGATTTAAGAGGAGTAGCTGATTTGCTGTTTGTCAGCCAGGGTTTATCATAATTTCGGGTTAAATGTTGGGGTGTCTGTGAGAAACAGTTGTGGATAAACCACATACAAAGGGTAGCAATAGAAAAAAGAAAAGAAAAACAATACAGGAAACAATTATATATCAACAAATGATGATGGGAAAGTCAAAGGCTCTGTTCCAAATCCTAGTGAGCTCCCTATGTAGGCAGCACTTTATGATGTCATAGACATACTCCTGAGAAAAGATGTTTTTGTTGCCTTTCCAAAATATCGTCTTTTGGCCAAATTCTAAATTATAAACATAATTCTTTAAAGGTGCAGTATGTAATAATTCTGTCCGCTAGAGGTCGCTAGAGGCCTATTCAAAACAAAGGCGTAGCTTGATGACGGCAAGTTTGAGCGCGGGATCTTGGGACGTGTGGTCTCCACTTCAACGGACGGTGCAAAAGAATCGGGATAGGACTCGGGAAGAAATCATGTTCATGGATGTGATTATTAAGGTTACTGTAGTTTGAAGCAGAGCAGGAGCGAGTGTTGTGGAGCTGAACGAGGAGCTGGAGCGATTGATCAACACACGCCTCACGAGCAGCGGGACTTTTATTATGACACAGTCGCCGGCGCCGCTTCCGCTTTTCCGGTCATGAGTATGAGGGAATGCAGCTCTGTTTATCATATTAGATACATTTGACAGTGATGAAAATGATGTTATAACGTTACTCAGTGTCTCACAGCAGCCGCCGAGTGAACGCACAGTTACACACTGCAGTAAGATAGATCCATTTTACAATATCACATTAAATGCTGGATGATTGTGTTGATAAATGGCATGCAATTAATTTTAAAATGTATTGTATGATGGAGAAAATGCTGTATTACTGTTACTAAAAATAAAGCTGCATCTGATTATGCTATGTTAGCTACTTCACAAAATAGTGTTTTTCTCTGAGGCATGGTGAAGCATGAGACTCGCAAAAAATCAACAATAACAATAAGACTAAATGTGTTGAGCTATATAACAATAATTAGCTTATAAATATATCAAAACAGTTGTTCCCTTGTCTATTAAAACATGTAAATATTAAAGCGTCTTTGGTGTTTCCATGGTTTCTACAAAATAAAACCGGAAACCGAGGGTAACGCGGGTATGACGCCATTGACAGGCGACTCCTCACACGTCCTGGAGCCTTGGATAAAATTGCAATTTTCTTATGATTTACAAATAGTTAGAAACATTTGGGATATTATAAGTACTCAAGTGAACAAAATATATAACACTGACCTAGTGGATTTTGGATATTTTACTGCTTTAACTACTATACATTTATGTCAACCTGCATTCGCAATGGACATTGGTTATACTCATCTGCGGTAGCTCCTCTGAAGGCGTCTTGAGTAAAACAGCTTCATATTTAATGTTGCATGTACAAAAGACCTGAACCTGAAGCAATGTGACCTGTTTTACAGAATACAGAATTTGTTGCACATAACGTCTGATTTACTTGAACGGGGAAATACCAAAATCTCAAAAGCTTTAGCAATCAACTTTTTTATTTACACCAAGAATGATTACTATAAAGATAATATATGTTAGTGTCCACACCAATGCACAATATCATTATGTTTATTCTAAGTGTGCGCTGCAGATTTGTCGCCTGTCACTTTAAATGCTCGAGCTTGTTACAGCAGGATGGATTCTGATTGGCTGTCAATGTTTTTATCGTTCATCAACTGAAAAAACAAAAAAACAAAAAAAACATTCTGAAAGTGATTCCAACAATATCGTTCCTCTGTGCTGTTATCGTGGACCCTGCTATTCTTCTATATTTAGAATGCTTTTAGAACTATGTCTTTATCATTATAGTTATCATCCTTGGTGTAAATGGGCATGTTGCATGTATAGCATGTTGTACTTTCTCCTATTCTTAGTCATTTGAGAGAACTATCTTGGCATATACACAGTCTTTGACAAAACTCATTTGACTGTGATCAGTGTGCTATTTGTATTATGCACAGAGCTTTTGTCTTTGTAGAGTGTTCCAAACCAATAAGGTTTGTCACCTTACAAAGCAGCTTCCTTTGAAAGCGTTGGGCAGCAGGCAGCTCACTAGGTTTTGGAACCAAGCTAAATGGTTGGCGACAGGAAAATGTGACAAAACCATAGAGAAGTTACACATTTCTCTGCAACCCCATCAACGATAAGCATACCTTGGGTGTGCTGGCTCCGGGTGGATTGGGTTGTGTGGCGCAGCTGTGGCTGGAATTGGATCTGTTAGGGGAGGCGCCTCTTGAAGATGGCCGTGACCTTCGACCTCTGTAGCGGAAACTGGCCATCACCTGGGTGGTGCCTTCTGGGAGAATAAACTTCTCGCGCAGCTCCACATTGGTTCTGCCCTTAGCTAGAGGAAGAACACACAGTTCAGTGAGCCGGGAGCCATGACCGCACCAAAACCTTTAGCGTGGGTTAAAAAATAAGCCTCTGAAAATTGATTCAATGGAACATTTGGGGTTCAGTTTCAACTTAAGGTCTGTGTACAACATATGTGCTACACTCTTAAAAAACAAAGTTTCCAAAAGGGTGTTTTTGCAGTGATGCCATAGAAGAGCCTTTTTGGGTTCCCCAAATAACCTTTCAGTGAACAGTTTGTAAAAGAACCATTTTTTTCTGGTGTGAAGAACATTTTAAAAACCTTTTTCCACTATAAAGAAGCTTCTGTGCAGTGGAAAAATTCCATGGATGTTGAAGGTTCCTCATAGAACTGTAGAATAAAGAACCTTCATTTTTTTCATTGATTACATTTAGTCGTAGTGTCAATTTAGTAAAAAAAAAAATATATATATATATATATATTTGATCTATAAATTTATTTTTTGATGCTGTTCATAGAGATTGACTTGTTTTGAACCCAAAACATTAATTTAAATCAAGTTTCAGGAACTTCTTTCTGAAAGCCATTGTAAAGGTTCTGATCTTGGTTGAAGGTTTTATGAAGGTATTTTGAGCTGGGTTGGGGATTGATGGGTACCCACTCAAATGAGCAATACACAGTTCAGAGTTTTGCGCTTTGGTTTGATGTAGGGAATGACTTGCATGCACTTGACATCACTGGCAAATTATAAATAACAAAACTATAAAGAAAAACATTGATGCTGCATATAAAAATATTATTGTGAAGTAGATAATTAACAATCTTGCATAGATGAGATTGTCGAGCAAGTTTCACGACACTGAAACAGAGCTACAGTAAGCACATGCAGAGAAAGCGAAAGAGGACACATGACGCAAGACAAAACCGCATGCTAAACAGTCCCAGACAGCACGATGGAAAGGGAAGCATGAGATTAATGTTAATGAGAATACCATTCAAGGATCACTGCAGTGCACACACGCACACACACACACACACACACACACACACACACACACACACACACACACACACACAGGGATGCACACATACCACTGGGATGGAGCAAGGACAGAAAGTGTGAGAGTTGCCAACCTATAGGAGACTGAGTAATTGAAGAATTTGATTCCGAGCGCAACATTTTACTCCCGTGGTGGTGAACTAGAAGAAACGATAATTGGGTTCACTAACAAAGCAGCAGAAAAAGGGAAATTCTGAAAGAAAAGCTTCATGGGAAGAGACCGGCAAGCTTTAAGAATCTCATAAACAGCCAATTAGAATGCAGGAAGAAAAGATTCAGCCACAGTAAATTATTACAGCATACATAAGAATATCATCAGCATGTTCTCTTTCTAAATATTCAAATTCTTTAATTATTGGATACTAAAATTTGGATTTGTTATGCATAGGTTCTGTTCCAAAACCTGGTCTACATTGGCAGGTGCCTTCTAAGGCAGTATCTTGACTGAAATAAGTCCATTTATGAATAAGACCAAACTATTTTAATATATACACTGCCCTCCAAAAGTTTGGAAACACCCCTGGCAAAGTGTGGTTTTGGACGATATCAGCATAAATCCTTATCATTTTTTGATTCAAATACATTACAGTAACTTGACATTATCATTGAAGACCAGCAATAATAATTTTCATTACATAATAATGGCAATATATACATGTCAAATTCAGACATGCCCCTTTGCCAGCCGTGATGCTGGTTACTGGATTAAACTTGGCCCAGGTTTGTAAGAGATTTTTGGGTCAGCACACCTTAATAGCTTCAACAACTGATTGACAATTAAGTTTAGAATACAATGAACCAATCAGAACCCAGTTTAGGTCAGATAGCTGCTAATGCTGGATATTTTGATGAAGTTTTTTTCTATGTATAAATTGTTTATATAATAAAATATGTTTTCGTAGTTTGTGTTGTCCCTTATCAGCGCAAAATGATCACAAATTAAAAAGGATTCATCCCAATATTGTCCAAAACACCACTTTTCTAGGGTGTTTCCAAACTTTTGGAGGGCAGTGTACTTTTCTGTAGCTTGTCACAATGCTATATTGGATTGCCTTTTGTGTCTATGATGTGTTCAAATGCTGCATACATAGGAAACTCAGCTAGGTTTTGGAACAGAACTGTCGGACCAAACACTGTTTACAAATAAGTTGAACAATTTTGTTATTCACAACTTCAATGTAATTAAATCACCCGTCTGAACACCATGGGCTAATGTTGAGTACAACATAAAGTGGAGTAGAAGTGGCTGGACATTACCTCTGCACGGGTCATTTTTCACCAGGAACTCATCCAGGGCCATCCATCCACCACCCACCCGCACCATCACCGTACTGCGCAGGATCCGCACCAGCCGGAGCTGCTGGGAATCTCCAAACTGGACACGAACAGAGGCACAGTCATTCCTTCGTGATACAGTCATGTTGTCAGTGACAGGCTCACAGCAGAGCAACATCAGAAACATCTGCCCTGTAACACCGTTTTCAAAGTAGTAAAAGCTAGCCATCAAATGTGTGGTGGAAGTCAAATCGCATCATTATTACAGTCCCAGTTAGACGCTACTTCTGTTTATCATCTAGTTTCCTCTTGTTGCCCTGCTGAGCCATTTGATTTAGACAAAACAACTTTTGATTGAGACACAACATTGGTTTCATTCCAGCAGACATGAAATGAATGGTCAATCCAACTGGTTTCATTTGTGGCTTTGTGCTAATTTAAGACTGATCATGAACAGAATATTGAGTGTGGTGGTGCGGTTCACCGTTTGTCATTAAAGGTGCACAAAGTCCCTTTTAGTTTGTTTTGCTGGCTGATACGACAGTAGATCTAGACCCTAAACTGCCACCTGCAGGCGTGGAGGAAGCATTATGCAAAAGCAAGAGATTTCCGTAATAAACGCTATTATAGAAATACTTGATTTACAGGTTATTTTGTCACCCGTGATTAATTTATTCCACATTCAAAAGTGTCCTCTGTCCTCTTGTGAGTGTAAACAAATTTTAGCTAACTGATTTCTTAACAACAACTAAACATCCAATAATTTACATAATAAAAATAGTATTATTTCAAACTTATGTGAGCAATGTCGGTTAAGTTACTCTAAAAAAGTAATTAATTGCTAGCTACTAATTACATCTACAACAGTGGATTAAGATTACTGTACTAATTACTCTCTGTCTAAAAAGTTTTGCATTACTTATTACTCATTACTTTCTAAATCCATTATCAACCTCGACCAGTTGAACAAGGATTAGACATGAAACTACTCTTTTAATTCTTTCAAATAAATGATATAAAATTGCATAAATTATTCTTGAACTTAAGTAGGTCACATTAAAAATATAAATTTTAACATCAGACGTTAATGTTTGATGTTAAATCCACTTTTGTTTTATATAAAATTGTTCTATAGTCTATACAGTATTTAATTCAATTACAGCAGAAGCAACTGTAATTAAATTACAGAAAAATTAAGAGTATTCTCTTACTTTACTTTTTCCAGGGAAAAGTAATTAAATTACAGTAATTAATTACTTATTAATGAGTTACACCCAACACTGCTTGTGAGTGAAGATCATGTTAAACATTTGTCAGACATACTGTCAATGTCTTTCTGTCTGAAACTTTGCTACAGTACAAAAAAGCACATTTAAGACAAGGTGGACAGTACTGCGATCAGTGTGTCCACTAGGGTGCGCTACGAGTGCACTCTACACCCTCTGGCAGAGGATCTGTTTTCATACAAATAAGGGCACTGAAGCGTAGGGGAATACTAGGGTATAAATCTACTGCATCCTACATGCCAAAGATAGGAGCTAAAGAAAAACATCAAGCCAAATCAATTGCGTCCAAATGATTGTTGCCAGTTGGATTTGGCCAAGGCATACAGATTTCACAGCACAGAAAATTATGGCCTCATGCTTTCTGTTCAAAAAAAGAAATCATACCATATGAGAACTTTTTCCACAAACCAACAATACATACAGAAGTTGCACCGTCTAGAACTACAAACTACCATTCTCATAGAGGATGCGTGTATTGACACTGATGCTCGACTCCAACGACACACAATATGGAAGAATGGCTGAAATCGACTCTCTGAGACTCGACATGACCAACACACTGATGGCGACCTGCTGAGCATCTCTCTGGCCTTTATTCTTTAAGTGATACCCAGAATGAATCGATATCACTGGTGAATTTGGTGATTGGGGGAGGAGAAGATGAATTTTGAAGCATGATCAAGAGAAATAATCAAGAGAATCACAACAAACGGCTTTAAGAATGACCATTTACCAGGATACAGCTTTCCAAAACGGCAACTTGTAGATGGGGGGTTAGATTTTGATTGTCCCTGTTTGTTATAGTCTCATCGGCGATTAAGGGATCATGTAAGCAGTGAACAAGACCAAACTGTCAAAAGAATGGTTTCAGTTGATGTGATATAAAGTTCTCAATACAAAGGAAGAAAAAACATGAGGTTTGCATGGCCTGCCCGATAAAAGCCCTTCACCAGCTAAGAGTCACGTATCTTCCCAAAACACGCCCCTGAGAAAGCATGTAGCTCATGATTTTATGTGATTTATGTAGGGAAAACCATGCATCTTTCACTGCAACATTTTTCCTGAAGCTTTGGTTTGCGTGAACATCAGCCACAAAATGTGGTTAAAAGAAAGAGTAAGCGCACTGACGTTGAGTGAAGCTCCTGTGAAGCAGAACTAAAATAAGGAAATTAGGCAGGTAGCAGAAGGCAAGCACACTGTGCTGTGTTGCAAAGCTCTTGCAAATAATAATAAAAAAGCGGAATGCAGCGCTGCGGGGAGAAATGTATTTGAACTCAAAAGCAGATAGGTGATAGTTGACTATAAACTATCTTGAGTGTTTTTAGAATAGGTCAACATGAAACAACATTAGCAACCATTACATTACTCTATTAACTACTGGCAAGATTTTAGAATGACTTACAAAACAATAAGGCCTGGATATACACACACCTGTGACCACATGTTCTTTTCAATGTGCCAATGTGTGTTTCTACAGTATGTTGACTGTAAACTAGAAACAGCTGCAAGCAGCAGAACTGTTTATTATTAATTATTGTAATTCATCATATTGTTATTGGTTTTTTCCGTGAAATGTAAAAGTCACTGCTACCGCAGGACCTCTCATGGCTTATTGCTTTATTTGCTTTGAAAAACGTTTGGTTATACTTTATTTTAAAGGGTTAGTTCGCCAAAAATAAAATTCTGTCATCGTTTACTCACCCTCATGTCGTTACAAAGACTTTCATTCATCGTCGGAACACAAATGAATATATTTTAATGGAATCTGAGAGATTTCTGTCCCTCCATCGACAGCTACGCAACTACCACTTTGACGCTTCAAAAAGTTCATAAAGAGATTGTAAAACTAATCCATATGAATTGAGTGGTTTAGTCCAAATTTTCTGAAGAGACACAATCGCTTTATATGATGAACAAATTTAATTTAGGCTTTATTCACATGTAAACATTCATCAGTGCACTCATCAGCATGCTTGATTAATGTGCAAGAACTAATGAGATTCATTTGGGTTCATTCTGGTGTTACGCAGCACGTTTGAGCTTCAGCAAGAACCAGTAAGGTTCATTCTCATGTTACGGAGCACGTTTGAAGTGTCAAAGTGTCAGTTGCATGGACTGTCAATGGAGTGACAGAAATCTCTCAGATTTCATTAAAAGGATAAAAAGATCTTCATTTGTGTTTCGAAGATGACTGAAAGTCTTACGGATTTGCTGTCCTTGTTACAGTGTAATTACACATTTAATTACTGACTAATATATGATTAACTACATGTACTTACTACATGGTTAGGGGGTTTGTTTAGGGTTAGTTGCTTGTAATTATGCATAGTTTACAGTTATTACCATAGTAATTACATGTAAGATGTGTAACGGACACTGTTTTATGAATAATGCTCAAAGTTGGTTTCATGTTGACTTGAAACTATTCCCAAACATTTCTGCTTGCTTGCTTAAATTAATCGATCTTATAATTGCATTATTTCACCACACAAAGAACGTTGAGGACATATCCACACTAGACACCATTGTTGGTGTCATTTAGTATCAGGGAAGTAGATGTTTTCACTCTCTATTCATAGCTTCACCTGCACTAGTTACTTTCCCACTCCACTGTGCTTGAATGCCAGTGGAGATTTGCACACAGCCACGTGGCTGGCTATGGTAAGAGGTTTAAAAACTAGTTTAATATGCTTATCCGCTTGTGAGTTTAAGACAGCCTTAAATATTGGGAATCAAAGACGCAATGACAGTGAATCAGATAAAAACAAAAAAGGGCAGCACAGCAAATCTTTAAAAAGCACTATGCATGTATACCTGATTTCCAAGGTAGAACTGATGTGGGGAAAAAGACAATGAAAAGACAAACATTAGTAAATACCAGTAGACTTTTTCTCATTGTACAATGAATTCTTTTGAAATCAAAAAGGAAAAAAAACAAAAAAACAAGTTCTATCCAGCTTGTCTCCAGAGTGGCACAGTTACAGGGCTCCAGCCAGTCAGAAGAAATATGTTTTTATGGACACACTTATTATTCCCTCAGATTACAGGCAGTAATAGAACGGCTGACCGTGACCAAATGGCATGGGACCTGTTTATTAGGAGTGTTAGAGAGAAGTGGACCGGGGGAAAACCCTCACACTTGAGAGACTGAAAAATGCAATGGCACATAAAAATGTAATGAAGTCATTCTCTTTGGCATCAACAGCATCGGGGGCAAAGAGGCTTGTCTAGGGGAGCAGTTAAACAGGGGCCTGAGGAACACTGCCAACTTTCCAGACTTCATGTTTCCATCTTGTCCTCAAAGCATTCCTTTTTTCAGCTTTGATGACTTTTCATCTGGATACAACGACTGAGCTTTACTATATTGTTTTCATACAGTTATGTTGTTACTACCGGATAAACAACATCTTTTCTAATAAAAGCAGGGTTTTTTTCTAGCATTTTGTTGTAAAATGACAGTTAATTAACAATTAATATGTATCATTCATCAACTAATTTTCACAACCATAGAACTGTGATTGTCTTGGGGGTCTTGTGAATTTTTTTTCTCTTTTTTTTGAAAATCTAACTTGACTGACTCAATGAACAGGTTTCTACATTTGTATTCCATACTAAATCGAGTTTTATAAATATAAAGCTTTTTCTTGACTCATCATCAAAGCATGAAAAATCTGTCACTTACCCGATATTTGTTGGCGCCAATCTGCTCTACTTGGAACCGTTTTGGACACTTGCACTTTGCAACTTGGCGAGTAACCTAAACACATGAAGTCATAAATCAGACTGAAAATGACTACATGAAAGGCCATCTGTAATACTTCCAGTTAATAGGTGGACTTTCCATTTTGAAAGTAAGCTGGTAATGTTTACCTCATCTTCAATTTTGTCAGCATCGGTTAAAGGTTTGTAAGCGTCTTTGTTGGGATGTAAAGCAGCCACAAACTCATAGTAGTCGATGTAACCATCGCCATCCCGATCAAAGATATCTGCCACGGCACTCATCTCCAGACGACTGGTGGGGAACTCTACAGGACCAGAGAGGTGTTGAGGGTAAAGCCTCAAAAGAATTAAAGAAGACACTGTTTGAAATTTTTCCTTACTTGAGGACAGAATGCCATCGATGAATTCCTGTCTTGTGACTTTTCCATCCTGGTCTTTATCAATACGACGGAAGAAATCCATGACACGTGATTTCTTGTGGTTCATCCAGCGCATGTAGCGTTTCCTCCATACGTCAAAGTCAAAGTTGGCAAACTCTTTCAGCTTAGAGAAGAAGATTAAGAAAAAAATTAGTTTGACACATAACTGCTACTCAGGGTATCTTCAGGGTTTTTAAATTCAACATATAAATGTTTAGATTATTACTATTGCACATTAGTGTCTTTTTAATCCACATGCTGAATAAAAAATGCAGTGGCACTTATGAAACAGCAGAAATATAGCGGTTACCCTGGTAAACACTGTACACAATGCAGCTGTGCTGAAATGTGACGAGTTTGCAGGCATGAAATATATCCTGAAATGCTAATTAGGACCTTTTTTATACCACTTAAGATATTTCAATCATTTTAGGGCCTTAAATTTTATATAACTGAATATAAGACTTTTAAGGACCCTGATGATGATGGTCAGGTGTGCATGTACGACTGACCTCCTCTAATCTGTCCAGAGCATCGTTGAGCTTCCTCCTCCTGTCCAGAGCCAGCAGCCACACCTGCTGCCACTTACTAACCAGCAGGTTCACTCTGGGGTTCTTAGTCTCGATTTGTGTCTGAGATGCTGCGGCGTACATGGTTTGTGTAGGGGATCTCTTTCCTGATGACCAAAAACAAATGACTTAAACAATTCTAAACAAAAAGTGAGTGCACTATATTTGGTGGACTCGCTTATTATAAAAGTAGATGCTGTTTTTGTCTAGAATTAATTAGTCATTTAGTCAAGGGCACACATTTACATCTACTGAGAAAGCATGTGATTTTGGACACAACCTAGGTCTTTGTATTACCAAACCCTATCCCAAACTCTTAACATAACTCCTAATTTTTAAACATCAACCCTTACCCCAACACTGTCCTCAAAACCTAGATATAATCAAACCCTGCTCAAATCACACTAAAACAAGAGTATTTTTCAGGAAAGTCCAGCTGAGCTACATGCACACTTCATAATAATGACTATCCTGTGCCAAAATTAATTGAAACACTGGACTGGTACTCACTGACTGTTCGTCCTTTGTCTAGAACAGGGATTTGAGACTGAACTGGGGGGTCTGCTGTGGCTTTTCTCTTATGAGTTTTGGTGATTTTGTCCACATCCGGTTGTTTTCTGGTCATCTCTTCCATGAATGTCTTGAGCACAGCAAAGACACAAACAGCTTGTTTCTACAATTCACACTAATAAACCTTTGACTAATTCTGTAATTACGTTAAACTGAGCTCTTTATGGTACCTGGTGATCAGCGATGAGCGACTTGACTTCCTCTAACTCCTGAGGAAGAGGTTCCTTGTCTTTCTCGCCGAGTGTGGTCTCGGCCCACTGGAGCCAATTCAGGAGGTTCTCCAGCAGTTCTTGAGTGGCCAGCAGGTCGGCCAGAGCACTGGAGAGTCTCTGCTGGTGCTGACGAGCCCAGGCTGTTACCTGACATGAACACGGAAATCTGATTAGACTGACTGCTAACAGTTACGGATCACCTATCGTAGGATTTGACCTACAACATTTTGGTTGCCAGCAAAGATATTTGTGGTAGCATGCAAAACTGGACTGTAGTTTTATGATCTGGAAAGATCTGATTGGCTGACTTTACACAACTTTGGGAAACAAGAGAACAATATAGTTTTATAAGTCCATCTGGAAGTGTTGTATTTACAAGGTAAGACGTTGATACAGTGAGCTCTTTTGAGGAAGAACTAGTCTTTAATTCAGTGCTAAAGATAAGTGTGGCAGGCTAGTGGAATCAAATCTCTGAAAAGGGGCTTTTGCACTGGAGTAACATTTTCATAGTTTCTTTTTTGCCGTGTTTGCACTGCAGGAACTGTAAAAGATTTTAATTATAGGAACGCCTAACCCAGGCGTCTAACTCAGCACAATAGGAACCACCAGTAACATAAGTGATTGCTGATTGGGCGAACGCATGCCATATAAAATACCAGCACCGGCCAATTTTAAAAAAGCTGTGTAAACTCACAGTTTACATATACTTACTCCACGAACTAACATACAGACAGTTAATGGTAACAGCATGCAAGAACGGCATCTGTTCTTGCCTCGGCCTTGATAATATGTAGCACTGCAAGTTGTTGTAGGAGATGTGTCTCTTAGCTCTCCTTTTTGCTCTTTCAATCCATCTCCATTATCACGAAACCCACAACACACAACAAACTCAGCTCTGATCACTACGTCCTCCATCCTCCAGTTGTTGAATGCCACATTTAAATTGTCAGTTGGCTTACGTCACTTCAGAGTTCCTACTGGCGGTGCGAATGAAACACGGAAAATGGCACTATGGGAAACTGTAGTTCTCGGGGGACCGCCCTGGATCCTATAACGAGGTTCCTATATCTACCCAGTGCAAAAACCCATAAAGATGAGAGCTGTGTTTGAGGCAGTTCACTGAGGTTGCAAGTAAACAGATACATTTGTTCTGTTATTTGTTTTGTATTTTCTGTACAAAATGTTCTATTTTTTTCTATACAACATTTTTTTTTCTTAGTATTGTGGTAAAATGTAAGTCGACAAAATTAATGTGTTAGGTAATTTTACCTGTTAGCCAGACGGCCTTTTTCTGACTTAAGCCAGGTTCACTCTGTACGATTCTGGCCACCATTTGGCTGTCTCAGACAAATTTTGCAAATCCTAAATGATTCCTCTAATCCTAGGCTAAAATCTGTAGTCTTTGATCGCTAGTTTGATATCCAATTAATGTTCGCTAACAGCTGATTAATGACCATTGCGATCAAATTTGACCTATGATAAAATTCTGCCAGTGTCAGAAGATTTGACGTGCAGTCCTGCAAGTGTGGCTTCTTCTATGAAGACCGTCAAATCAAAAAACAATAGCAGCACAGAACCTGATGACTGATTAGTCTCTTATTCAAGAGAAGCCATGATCAAAATTAACGCTAGAGATTGTTTTTGTTTGCTAGCCACCATTTCAATCCTGCATGTAAATGCAGCTTACAGTCAATGAACGTGTCACGGACCGATGATGTAAAACCTTCTTGCATGCATCCGTTTTTAACCAGTCTTAACTGGTTGATCCCACAACTGAGATCCTGCAGTGTGACATGGCTTACAGCGAGGATCATGTTCATACAGTCTGACAAGCATCAATCATAAAGGACTTTTATAAATCGTACTTTATACATGTTGTTTAAGTGAGCGGTTCTTGGCCAGACTCAATACTCTATATTATCTACTTTTATTTAAATAAAAATTATGCTTCTCATCAAATGTATCTGAATAATTTAGTGAAAACTGGTAGAAATAGACAAACCTCCTCAAACCGCGCTTTAATGATGGTGTTCCAGTGTTTGATGGTGGTGATGGAGTCAGGGTGGCAGATGGACAGGATGGCCTCTCCCATGCTGGTGGCTTTATTCAGAGCCAGTCGTTTCTCCTCCAGGTTCTTCATAAAGTCCTGCATATATCAAAAGTTCTTTCATTAGTAAGTGGTCATGGTTACACAAAGAGAAACCCATCAACCACCACTATTTCTTCATGACTGAATAATTCCTCAGGACGAGTGCTGGGCAAAGTTAGATGAGATGCATCTGGTTCGCCATGACCGGTTAAAGTTTAGACATGGACCACAATGAAATTGCAAAACTAGATTTCTTCCATTATAATCTAAATATAATTCAACTAAACTGTCTACACTGCAAGTGACGCCTACAAGACTACCTATTAGGAAAAGAGAGGTTTCAATTGTAAGCTATAAACCCCAGTCGAAATAAACTTGGAGGAGGTGGTCAGGATCCTGATGAAAAGCAGATATACATTGAAAAGCAGATATAAATATTAAGATTATTTTATTGTGTGGATTTTCCAAGAAAAGAAAATGAATACACAAATATTTGGCCGTATGGATTACTCATATAAAATAATAATAATAATATCTTGGGTGTAATGGTGTAAATTTAAAATGTAACATGTTAATTCATTTGTTATTTCAAAAATGTTACTTCCTAAATTGGAATATTCAGTAAAATGTCACCATCAAGCGCTGTTCATTAGTAATGGCAGTTTTTACATAAAGAGAAACCCCATCATCACTTCGCAAACCGTGGACGTGAATAATGTCTCAGGGAGTAAACTATTTTCGATTGTGAATATGAGATCACACTACAAGGAAATATGGGTTGAACTCTTTCCTGGCAAGTAGTAGTTAATAAAGATTTGAAGCCATGTATGGCTTTTGTTACTCAGTTGGACATGGAGATAGACTGTCAAAATGAGCTGGGCTTCACATTATTAGAGCTAATAAAAAAAGAATGTCAAGGCTGTGGAAAGCACAGACACACGTTCTATCTTGGAAAGATTCTGATCCCTCTGGCTCAGGCTTGCGTTTATACACAATGCTGTAATGAAGAACAGATAAAATTGCATTTTTTGTGTATACTGTTGCCAGTAAATACAGATACACTAATGTCATTGAGAGGTTTTAGGAGGTAAAATCACACTTAATGTGAATTCTTTGTCCTTGTGGGAAACTTGCCTTGTGCTGTTCAATGAGAGCGCGGAGGGCTTCTTCATCGTCAGGCAGGGCACCGTGGAACCGAAGGCTCTGCTCCGCCTCAGCAAGCCACTCCAGTAAAATATGAACGGTGGAGTGGAACTCCTCAGCCTGAGGAACAGGATTTTTAAATCTTCTTTAAATGGAATAATGTTAGACAATTATAACAGAGATAATTTACATAGGAGCCACAGTAGCTTGTTTAAATTGAAGGGTCAGAAAGAGTGTGGAAAAATGTCATTAAAACCACATTATGTTTTTATGATATTACCGTTTCAGTGTCACATTTGGCAGCATGACGGCTGGTCTTACCTGACACAGAGCCTGCTCAAGCCGTGTCTGTTTGGACACAGAGAGGCTACACACCGTCTCCCAGCGAGTACTCAGCTCTTGCATCTGAACTTTGACCCAGGACGAGTCATCGTGGCTGTTCTCAATAAGCTCACGGGCCGAACGCTTCAAAGCCTGCACGCTGCCGGTCCTCTTGCCCAACTCTTTCTGGAACACCTGTAGTGCACATGGACACATGTTTGATAAAAACATTCAACCAATCCACTTTTAGCTGCCTACATATGAGCCCACAACCTCGTAAACGAGAATGGTTTACATTAGTGATCCTCTGAAATTTTGGCAACTGAAAATAATCTGCCAAGAATTTTCAGTTTCAGATGGAACCGAAATCATTGAAATTTCAGTTTTGGAGGGTGAAATCATTGACAAAATTCATATTTTAAAATGAAATTCAATCAATAAATGTAATTTCGACTCTCTTCCTCTTTACTACTAGTTATAGCACAAAATAAACATGAATAAACATCAGAAGGAATGTTGAAAGATACAGTACAACTTACTGAAATGATGTAATCGATCAATCAGTGTTTCAACCACGGATCTAAGTAACTGTGGCTGTCAATCCCAAAAACAGTGTGAACATAGCCAAATATTATTAAAACGTTTATTTAAAAACTGCATTATGTGCAACTTAAATATTTCTGTACACCTCTGTGTTTATTTATTGTGTTGATTATTAAATACATTTGATTAATTAACTATTAAACATCATTTTTAGTTTACTTTAATTTCTGTTTTGGTATATAAAAAAAAATGGTGCATCACTATTTGGCACAGGCTGCAACTTCAAATATATTCATCAAACAAAAAGAACTCCTCATGCAAATGTGATACTCTATTAAGAAAAAAAAAATAGATTTAAATAAAACTGCTTATTTAAGAACTATATTAATACTTGTCAGTACTTAATGAATCATATTTAAAATCAACCTTCTGTCCACATGTTGTGGGGATTGGTTTACAGAGCTGGTCACACTGCATTATAGACATCAGAGACATGCTCTCAGTGCAAAAGCTGCTACAAAAGCAGTTTTACCAAATTCTAGTATGGCATTTCAGTACATGCTTTTGTAGCAGCTTTTGCACTGAGAGCATGTCTCTGATGTCTATGCCATGCCAGGGCCCATGTCCACCTCTGATGTCATCACAGTAGGGACATATTAAGAGGTTCTCGTCCTCGGATATCAAACACACTCTTAACTTTATTAACATTCAGGCTTTTATGACATTTGCACATAATAGCAGTCACGTCAGCACCAGGTTTTAATTATGCAAGCCATGACTTCCCATCAGCATTGATCATTACAAATACATCACAGTATGTTGGCTCTGTGACTTTGATGATGTGGAGTATGAAATATGGATCGCTTTAGGTGATCCTTCCTTGTCTCGAGGCTACAAAAATGTTGTGATATTTATAGGATGTTGTCAAAAAAGCTGGATTTTTTTCAGCTCTAGATTGCATCGACAGAAATCAGGCGTAAACAGCACCAAACATAGTCATAAAATTGCTGGTGACCATTTTCTCAGGCTAAGGCCGCAGTCATGATCATGAATGAGGTCATCAGAAAGTTCTGAAGATGTGATTGAGTTTGGACTTGCCAGGACTCCTGTCACCTCTAATTGAAACCAGTGGGTTCTGTCATATTACACTCCCTCTGATGATAATACTGCATAATTATATTTTATTCTTGCCATAAACTCCATATATAGAACCAAGAGGCTGAAAACCGGGGCGTATATTTTAAGAAAGCTGCTCAATGCTTGAAAAAAGCACACACACACACACACACACACACACCTAGGTTTGTTTTTGTGAATTGTGGGGACATTCCATAAGCGTAATAGTTTTTATACTGTACAAACCGTATTTTCTATGGCCCTACACCTAAGCCTACCCATCACAGGAAACACATTTTTACTTTCCCACAAAAACTCATTCTGTATGATTTATAAGCCTTTAGAAAACTGGTGACATGGGGGAATGTCCCGAACACACCCGAACCCTTACCCAAAACCTATCCTTGACCTAATTATAACCTTACCCCTAAAATCAAGTCTTGACCCTCAAATAGGCCTTTAAAGTGGTTTAAGAAAGTTGAGACTGGCTAAAATGTCCTCACTTTACTCTCTTTGTCCTCACTCTGATGGTCTAAAACTCAAACCGCTCGTCTCAAAGATATCTGTACAAGTACACACACACACACACACACACACACACACACACACACACACACACACACACACACAGAACACTGCATGTGTCAAATTGGACGTCATACTGCCCTCTTTTGTGTCATAATCATGTGCAGTACCCACCAAGCTATATCCTAGGGTATACCTTATTCATTTTTGTCATTACTGTATTATAATATTATTATTTTTATCTAGATATGCACTGTATTTTTGGTGAGGTTTGTTCTGCAGTGTCATGTTACAGTGTATTTGATGAGCTCTGTGTATGTGTATTGATCAATATGCATATGTAAATAAAAGCCTAATTAAATCTGTTCATTACATAACATCAAATATTAAATAAATAAATAAACAAACCATTTAACACTTCCTTGCAAGATAAGGAAGAATGATAAAACTAATCTAATGACATGCTCTTTAGTAGAGCCAAAACAATCAAATAATAATGTATTGTGTAATAATATACATCATAACTTATATTTTTGTATAAATTGTATTTAATTATTAATTAATTCATTTCTAAATATCATGTCGTACAGTTCAGTAATGAAGAAGCAGGTTGTGTAAACTACCTTATGGCTGTCGATGAGGTTCAGGACGAGGTCTATGTCCCCGTGAACAGGCTGATCTTCTGCTAGCTGTGGTTCCACTTTATACAGCCAGTCGATGAGAGCCTGCAGTGCGTCAGTGAACTGACCTGAGAACAGCAGAGCCTCCTCCAACTTGTTCTGCCTGTGGATAACATAGCCCATACAGTGTCAAATACACAGTCATGAACACATATCCTTTAGTCTGATCACCAATGATGCATTAACTACTGTTGACTCAACATTAAGATTTTAGGTTTCAACTGATATAAATACATAAAGGAAAATATGTATTTCACTGTAGGTGTTCTGATGTCACCTTTGATAAGACAAATTACTTTATGGATATATGGTAGGGTTGGATGGTATGGATGTATAAGGATTTAAATTTCAGTTGTTTTTTTTTAAATGCATAAAAATAAAGAGTATAGTGGAATTACAAAATATTCATAAAATGTAAAACTTCTGGACATTATAGTTTGGGTGCAAATGTGCAATATTGCCATAAAATACCCCAAATTATCCCAAAACAGACTTAATTTTGATAATGCAAAATATATGCTTTTTTTATTTTTATTTTAAGTGGACCTACAGGTATTATGCTTTTTCCCATGTTCATCTCTCTTTAGCATGTAATGTTGCTGTTTGAGCATGAAAAAGTCTCTCCAGCAGGAGTTCTTCTCTAAATCAGTGTCAGTGTTTCTGAACTCCTGAAACGCCTCCATTGTAGTCTTGAGTTTTCTTCACAATATTCCTTATTTTAATAATTCATAGGCAGAATAAAGGGCCAGGGCCTGGTTGAGCTAGTTAGTAGTGTGTTGAAACTGGCGGTTATGGTAAGGGGCGGGACATTTCCCAAACACCAATCACAACACACTGCTCCAGCCAACCAATCAGAGCACATTGTGCTTTTCAGAAGGCGGGGCTTCATAGAGACAGGAACTAAACAGAGCGTTACTGACAGACTGGGAAGAGAGGAGCTGCAACAATGGAGAATATGAGGAAAATAATCAACATTCAAGCAGGAAAACCTGTTCTAGTAGAGCTCAAAAACAAAATCAAGACATTGTAAAAGAGCATAATATGTATGATAATAGTGGAGGGGGATAAATGTAACCAGAAAGTGTTTGCCTGAAATCCATATACCTCTCCACAGATTTCCCGCAGACTGTGTCCCATTTGTCCCTGAGCTCACTGAGCATGTCGTCCAGTTTCTGGTTGTCATCTTGCAAGGAGGTCTTGTCCTTCAAAGCTCGGCCCGTGCGACTGGTGGTGTCATACACTGAATGTTTGCTGCCCAATGCTTTCTGAAACTCCTACACATGACAAACAGAGGCGTGAGGTCATTCAACTGCAGCTCAAGGGCACACGTCATCCTGTGAGGCCTTACGGGAAGCCTGATGTCATCAGATCCTGCCATTTGTATTTGTGACTGACTCATCAGAACTTCTGAGGCACTGCTGAGCTGTTAATTACAGCACTACAGTCACACAATCCTCCGCCTACTCGTATCCTGCTTTAAAACCACTGATGAAGGAGACTGACTTCAGTTTTGAAGCAATTTGAGAAACATCAAACATGCTCAGTGTGTTTACTTCCAATATTTGGCATTGTGTGTCATGAAAAGGTGGATCTTTTTAAACCACTAAAAATATCATGTAAACCTCTTTAAAATATCATGGTTATTGATAAAATGTGGGAGATTGAATTATATAGGAGTATAACAGGATGACACTTCTCATGACCCTCATTCAGTGAGTGAAGAAACACCTGGTATTGTGAGTCACACTCTCTGTTAACCAACACGTCAGATGCTCCACACAGATGGGGGATAAAAACATAGTAGCTAATGGTGTGACAGGAAGTCTGTATGACCCCTTTTACACCTGGCAAAAATATCTTTTTGTGTGTGTGTGTGTGTGTGTGTGTGTGTGTGTGTGTGTGTGTGTGTGTGTGTGTGTGTGTGTGTGTGTGTGTGTGTGTGACTGAATCAAAAGCGGTCGGCGATAAATATCAGTGTAAATACAAGGGTTTTTATTTGATGAATTTTCTCACTCACTCGTGAGCTGCATAAAATGGATTTGTTCATTTAATGTTCGCCCCCGTGAAAGTGCTGTAGAAGTTAAGAGGGGAGTGTCTTGAAGGAATCAGAACACAAGCTTTCGCAGGAGACACATTTGGATTGCATGTTAGTTAGTTCACACAAAAATGAAATTCTGTCATTTACTCACTCTCGTGTCGTGTCATGTCCAAACTAGTGCTGTCAATCGATTAAAAAAAATAAATAAATCAAACATTTTTCTGTATTTAATTGTGATTAACACCTAAGATTAAAGTTTTTAATTTATTTTCATATTTTAATAATTTCACATTTAATGTCCAAATTAATGTAGAAAAAACAGTACATTTTAAACATTCGATCTAACAAATATCCAGAAATGGAATAAAGTTATTTATTATAATTTAAATATAGATGAATTTTCATTAAAGTTACAAAAGTTATTCAGTCAAGAGCAGTAATTGATTTTTTTTTCTTTGTCTTTTGTTGTTTGATTAACATTAATGTCAGACAGCAGCAGGTTTATTAGGTTGCTGTCACTTTAAGACCTGACACACATGACGCAGATCGTATACATCCTATTTTCTCACAACTCTTGACATTTTAAAACTTTATTTAACTCATTTAAGTCTGTGCTGACTAGGATACTTGACCAGTGGGCATTTTGGCATAATTGTGTGTGTTTTTGTCCGTTCAAATGCACGAGTTGGGTTTCTGTCACACAGACAGGGGATTCACAGACTGCACTGCGTTCACTTTTGTGTCTTGTTGCGCTTGAATGGTTTAAAAACATTTGCATGAACAAGAGCATAATACAATGAAACGCTAAAGAATGACAAAAAAAAACAAAAAACAGATACTGCGTTAATTGCGTAAAATATTTGAACGTGTTAAACTAAGAAAATAATGAATCACATGCGTTAATGCTTAGTACAGTCTTACACGTTTACAAGTAAAGTTTTAAGTCATAACTTTTTAAGTCAGTTACATAAAAACATAGATTGTTCTAATTTGAATCTGAAAGGCACGGTTCTCGCTAAACTAACTGCTAGTTGGCCAGACTCGTTCTTAACTAGTTTTAACATAGTGGCTGTGTTTATTCAACTGGGCCCAGGAGGAAATGGTAATGCGTCTAGACTGACCGCTAGTGATCGGATCATTGAAAACGCAAGAAGTAAACAACTGGGTAATGGACTGGTGTCAGTCACCTTGTGCTGTGTTAACTGTGTCTTGATCTTGTCTGGATCATTAGCGATCTCCAGCTCAGAGTCCAGCGCTCTCTCCGACTCTTCCAGCCACTCCATCAGTTTGTTCCAGGTCTCATGGAACTGCAAAAGACCAGAGCACGAGAATCCATTTGTGTAGTAAGCAGTATATTACAGTGTTTTCTTTTCCCAGCTTGCTGTAGATCAGATCCAAATGACATACAGTTGCTTCATTGAACCACAGAGGATTTCATTTAGCTTTTTTCATACTGAACAACAAAATATTATTTCATGCCCAACAAGTTTGCTCAGAATCAATTACAGTTGGTTGCATATATATTCACCCCCTTCCGCTCAGTTTTCATTAGATGCACATTTGGCAGCAATTCCAAAAGTGTCTGTGTTGATACTGTAGGACTTTATCAGCTCTGCACATCTGGCCACTGCAATGTTCCTCATTCTTCTGTGCAAAAGTGCTCCAGCTCAGTCAGACAGCATGAAGCTCATGAGTGAACAGCCTTTTTAAGTTCCCTCATAAATTCTCCATTGGACTGAGATCTGGACTTTGACTTGGCTACTCCAGGACATCAACATTGTCGTTTTAAGACATTCCTGTGAAGCTCTGGCTTTATGCTTGGGGAAAACAAATCATTGCATATGTCCTGCATAGACAATACAGGGATTTCCCTGTGTTTTCCTTCATTTATTTTATCCTGTACCATCACAAGCCTTTCACAGTCTGCTGCAGAGAAGAATCCCCACAGTATGGAGGGATTACTGCAATTTTCTGCACCAGTGACAATTTAGGTGTGTTGTAAATAATTATAAAAAAATTATAATTTTACATTTAAAATTAATATATGTATATAACATGTGTAATACAATAAAATAGTATAAAAACGATACAAACATGTAAAAAACTGTAAAAAAAAAAATCTCTTAGTAGAGATCTGTTTTCACTTTGACATTAAAGAGTCTCATTCTGTTGATCAGTGGAAAAAAAAAATCCTATTAAGTCCACTGTGATTCAATCTTTACTATAGTGACTGCATGCTTTCTAAATTAGTTCCAACACACAGGACCATTTTTTTCCCACCTGTTTGGCACGTTTTCTGGCATCGTCCAGCTGGCGTCCTCTCTCCACTGACCGCTGCACGACCTTCTCCCAGCGGCCTTGAACGCTCAGCAGGAGGTTCTTGATCAACACCACATCCTGTTTCTGACTGAAGTACTTGAGGTGTGTTCCTGTCTTATCCAGCTCGATAATTTGATCCCGATGAGAGTTCACCTCAGTCACAAACACCTGCAGAAATCCAGCAGATCCATTTTAGGAAAAGACATGGCCCATAAGTCATGATGAAATAGAAGTTCTTTTCGCCCATATTATGATGTACATCCGTGATAAATTACGGATTACGGATAACGAATTACCCAAAAAGGAGACTTGGTTCTATGCATCGGTTGCTGATAGGATGTTGAGATGTGGGTGTGGCACTCAACAGTGTATGCAGATGAGCATGAGGTTGCTTGGGCGGAGTTTATGCACACTTTGGGTATGTTTATGCGTTACAAATACTAAATAAAGAAAAGTTTTTTCTTCATTTTTTTTTTTTTTTTTTGCCTACAGAAGACAACATTTCTCAAATCAATCCTCGTTGACACAGATCCGTGAAAACGACTAAAAATGCTGTATTCTGTTGCCAGGCCAGTAGTTGGCGATGTCACTTTGCAAAGAAACACTACGCGCCTATCCACCTGTTTCCGTGGGGCGCTACTGTAAAAGAGAACGTGGGTACAACTTCCGGTGAGGTGGCTGAAGTAGCATACCAATGGTATTTTGTGTGCTAATTAGCGAAGTGGCTAAGTGTTTTTTGGATGATTGTTTACTTTGTAAAGTTGCAAATCTTTATGAGAGATGTCGTTACGGTGTTCAGGGACAACATTTCAGTTTAGTACATTTATTAGTTAATAATATCACAATACAATAAACAGTTTATGTGCCCTTAATTGCCCTTTACTTTACTGACCTTCCACAAAAGTGCTGCTGCATGACTACAAGAGCATCCTGACCCTGCAATACATGAACAACCCGCTGTCTGTACTTCCCGTCACTGATACGAGCACCAAAGCCTTATGATGTTATTGACTCCTAACGTGTCGCGTTTCCGCTGTCATATGCGATGCTAAAGGCTACTTATGTTAACCATTGCGATAATAAACACGTTTATGGAAAATATCAGAGACTGCTTGAGGAACGTAGACAATTCTTATATGAATCGTGTATTTATTTGGTTTAATGTTTTCCCTGTGCCTGTTGATTACTGACAAATGCGTATCTTTCACAGATTCACACACTCCGGTTAACTCGTATAACTCATAACTCCTGTTGTCTTCTCATGAGCTCCCTCTGTTACTTTGGCTGAAAGGATCAGGATAGATAGACGGAGATCGGGCAAACGTCCTCGGATTGCAATCATCGCATAATTTAGAGGAAAATCAATAGAAAGGCTCAGAAAAGTGACGGAAACATAGGGTATGTTATCAATATATTTCTAAATGTGTAAGCCTTTGGCTTTAAAAGCCTTAGTGGAATTGTTTTGTGCATTTTTTGTGATCGTAAATAAATGGAAGCAGGCGCAACTGAATAGGTATGTGTTTTCTTTTTATGTCAGTATAAATATTAGTTAGATTTAGCATGATTGATGTGCACTCCTGACATAAATTAATACATTACTATTACTGTAACATTTTTTATTGTAAAACATTGTTCAAATATTGATGCTGGAATCTTACATTTTTAAGTAAAAAACAAACGTTCGCAAGTTTGGATCGTTAAATCTTGAATTACTGTCAACTGTTGAATGAATTTGAGTGTCACGTCCAGCTTGTTTACTTCGAACCGAAAGACGCTCCCACGTTTGACGCAAGGCCTCATGGGTGTAGGAAACTTGTGGATAGACTGAACATGTAATAGGTATGTGCATGATGTCACCGTTTTCACAAATTTCTGTAGCTTACACAGAGACAATAACAGTGTTGTTTTCAAAAACGTTCAGTTTGACACCCGATTTCAAAAGTTTTCAGGGCCCCAAAACACTGTTGTCTTGTAAATGAATGACCAAAATGCATAAAAAGTTTTCCACTTTTAGTTGAAAATGGTGTCATGTAAACGGCCCCTAAATCATTGGAGAGTCCTACCAGAGAGAAGACTGCCATTTCTCTGGAAGATCTAGTTACAAAATTTTGATTTAAATCCATGAGGTCAAAAAATAATTAAAATGAAACTTATGCACGGAGGAATCGTTCGCAATAAGATCTAGATAATAGATAAAGTGCATTGACATCAAGTGTTATATCATGTAGTATATCATGTCAAGAGTACTGACCTTATGCTCATCTATCTGGAACATGATGGTCTCGAGGATGAGAGAGGCAGGAGATATCATAGTGAGGGTCTGTTCGGCCTGGGTCAGCCAGTTAATGAAATCCTGCAATGAGTTATGGAAGTCTGTGGCCAGCGCCAGAGCTTCCTCCAGTTTCACCTATGGGCGATCAAACACACACACATTAAAGAGGACCTATTATGCTTTTTTCCATGTTCATCTTTCTTTAGTGTGTAATTTTGCTGTATGAAAAAGCTCTGCAAAGCTCCAGTTCTTCTCTATAAATCAGTGTCAGTGTTTCTGAACTCCTGAAACGCCTCCATTGAGTTTTCTTCACAATATTCCTCATTTAAATAATTAATATGCAGAATAAAGGGGCGGGGCCTGGTTGAGTTAGTTAGTAGTGTGTTGAAACTGGCGGCTATGGTAAGGGGCGGGACATTTCCCAAACACCAATCACAACACACTGCTCCAGCCGACCAATCAGAGCACATTGTGCTTTTCAGAAGGCGGGGCTTCATAGAGACAGGAACTAAACAGAGCGTTTCTGATAGACTGGGAAGAGAGGAGCTGCAACAATGGAGAATATGAGGAAATAATAAGCAGGAAAACCTGTTCTAGTAGAGCACAAAAACAACATCAAGACTTTGTAAAAGTCTTTAAAACAAATCCTTCTATCTCAGTTTAATGTACAGGGACAACTATAAGTCATTCGTAGGTTGACCTCCTGAACAGTGTAAACAGCATTTTCAAAGCATTAATGTCTGGCTCAACCATAGGGGCTTGAGATGGGACTTGCTGTAATAAGCTTATTGTGGAGAATAGACTGGTTTGACGATAGAAGATGAGGATGGAGGACTGTTTGGGAAACATGTTAGAAAACAGCCCTTGGCACTTGCTAAGGCAAGTTAGTAACAAGACATGGCAAGACACCTCTTGAAAGTTGAAATGTGATGTTAACTTTTGGAGCACTTTCCTCGTGTCACTGATAGGCAGAGGAGGATATGAGACAAGAACTTCAATGATCTCATCAACATCAACAGCATGTGACTCACCGCATGTAACGTGATGTCTGGTTAGCATCACGTCAAGAGGTATTTTCGTGAAAGCTGCAAACTTTAAAGGAGGACTTCACAAATGTTACAGATGACGATCTGACGAGAGCTTGTGTGGTCAAATTCCTGCTGTAAACAGGTGTCTTTGCCAAGCCTTAGATTCAACACAGCAAAACGGCCTAAATCAAATTTACATTAATCTGACGTCAGTCGATGAACAGCCAGATCTGATTTGGACATTTTAGAAGCCTTTTGTTTTCCATTGAACACATGCCAATTTTGAACTTTGAGAAACTGAATATGCGCTCATCATTTACCGACCCATGTGTTATAACATAAGTCTTATTTTTACTGTACCTTACTTTTTTAAAGCGGCTTTTATGCCATTTTTGGTCTGTTTTATATCATATGCGTTCATTGTATGGAAAAGAGCAGCGTGAATATTCTTTAAATGTTCTCTTTGTGTGGAAAGAACAAATCATACAGGTTTGGAACGACGACAAAGGTGAGCAAATGATGACAGTGTTTGTTTTTGTCTAAACTATTCACTTGTTCCACTTCAGCAACTTTTTTTTGAGACCGCAGACAACCCTACGTTGTTCTGTACTGATTTATAGCTCACTTTAGGCATGTGCTCAAGTGAAAAAGAATCATTCATCTGACCACATCAAAGCACAACAGCTCACAGATCTGATATCACAGCTACACTTCAGCTCTGGGATCCAAACCATCAGCTCAGTGATGATGATGATGATGATGAGTCAAACTGACAGGAAGAACACAGAGAATGCTAACAGAGTAACAGAGTAAGTAAATTCTCACCTTCCTCTCCATCACTTTGGCCTGAACACATTCCCATTTGTCCTGCAGGTTGCGTAGGTCCAGTTCAGTGGTGCTGTCTTGACCCTCGGGGGTCATGGCCAAAATCTGCTGCCCTCGCTGAAGAAGTTGCTTGTATATTTCCTCCTTCACTTCCAATGTACTGCAGAGCTCCTACAAACAACAAGAGGCGTTGTGTTAACTCAACATATGTTTACTATTCAAAGAGTTATCTCTGATATTTCCTTCACTGATCAGCAGAAATTAGAGTGTGAAAAGTCAATAATTTCTCTTTAAAATGTGTCTTTTTGTTTGTTTTTTTATTGAAAGTGTTTTTCTTGCACTTTAATACAATGAAATAAAGCCAAAGAAAATGTGAACGTTGTTGTTTTTCATCCCATGTTAGATTTAAAGAGAAAAATTCTGACACCACTAAAACTCACACTCTATTTTTCAATATTCATATATTGCTTTTGTTATTGTTAAAACTCGATTCTGATCACTGTATGCTTCTATTTTGCATGGAAAATATAGATCAGCTTGGAGATTTTTCATGCTGTATTAAGAAAAGAATAAAGTCATGTGGGTTTGGATTGGGACTGTCATGATGCGAGTAAATGATGACAAGATGTTCAATTTGGGGAGAATTATTCCTGTAAACAAGACTTTTATAATAAACATTCTCTAACAGAAAGCTTTGATAAACCAAACTCAGCAAAACTGTTTTCAACAACAAATGCATAAATCTGTTATTAAAATTGTTGATATGCAAAACAAATATTGTGTCTATTAGCTGTTATAAGCTTGCCATACGTGTGCAGATCTGTTGTAGTATTAAACACGTACCAGATGGGTGTTGAGCTGCTCTCGGGCCGTGTCTGGTAAGCCTCCCAGAGCCTTTGATGCTAACAGCTGACGCTCCGTGACTTTCAGCCACTGCTGCATGTCTTCAATCTCACCATGGAAACCTTGAGCCTAGAAAGCAGATCAGCCAGCGTCACAACAATAGAGTTCACACATTCATTACCGCCGGCCGGAGGGGTGGGGTTCAGAGAACAGAGGCTTGATTAATGAGCACACATTATTAGCCTCAAAAATGGCAAGTTTGTTGGAATTCTAAAACAAGAATAATGGCGTCTGGAGAAAAACAGTTAACACGGTCTTTTTTTTTAAAAACCTAATGACAGAATGTTTCAGTTTTTTCTTAAGTCAGAATATGACCTGCTTTTACCCCAAAACGTTCTATTAATCCAGCAATAATCCACAATAATGATTTTGTCATGATATTGCAGCTTCACCCTCTACTGAGTTCCATGTATACATGTATAATTAATAATGGCCAAATTAGGAAACTTATGTTCTTTTTAATTGTTCCTAAATTTTAGACCGTATCAAGTCATTTGACGTCAACTTTAGGCGTTCACACATCAAAGCAAACTCTTTGAGTGAGAGCATGTGGACATTGAACCCTTTACTGCTTCTCTTTCACATTCTTTAAGATTAAGAGAGGAAATTTTTGGCCTCATGTTGAGAACATCATCATCAATCAAATCTCCATTTTAGGAAACGCTCGGCCTCTGAGATTCCAGAGGGTTGCCAGGCCTCCGTCTGGCTCGTACTCGCTCCTGACCTGCAGAAGGGCACTGTCCAGAAGCTGCCATCTCTGCTCAGTCTTCTCCAGGATCGTCTTCCAGCGCTGGTTGAGGTTCTCCAGCTTGTTCTGCAGACCTCTGGCTTCCTCTCCAGCGCTGGAGTCAATGAGCTCGCTGCCGGCCTTGTTCACCGCCTCCACTGTGGTCTTATGGGCCAGCACATCGTTCTGCAACACCTAGACAATGGAAAGAAATGACAAATTGTGAGATCTCTGATGCTTGTGGTTCTGTGGCTTAATGACCGCATTATGAGTTTGTTTTCCCCGTGACGTACGTGGTGCTTTGCGAGCTCGATCTCAATGGCTTTGGGGTCTCCGCAGGCCTTCCTCTGTTCATTAAGCAGCTCTTCAGTATGAGTGAGCCAAGCCAGAAGTTCATCTAAAGCATGTTGGAACTGTCCTAGAGCCAACAGCGCACCTTCCAGCTTGTGCTACAAGAGATGAAGACACACAGCAGCCATTAAAATACTGCTTTTTCCGTCATAATTTGGCTAACGTAACACTATATGATCACGCTCTTATTCATGCAAATGCTTTGAAACCATTAAAGCGCCACAAGACAAACGAGAATGCGCTGTCTGTGAATGTTGTGTCATGTGACACACACATGACTTGTGTGCAGAGAAAGACGCGTGGCAGTATCCAGTTCTCTTTCGCGTTTGAACGAACAATAACACACAGAATTATGCCAAAATGCCCATTTTTTCAAGTATCCTCATAAGAGCAGTCTTAAATGAGTTAAATAACGTCTTAAATTAATGTAAAGAGTTGTGAGAAAATGAAATGTGCGTCAGATCTGCGTCATATTCGGCAACAGCAGCTCTTAAAGTGACAGCAGCCTAATAAACCAATAATGTTAAACCAATAACCTAATAAACTAATAATGTTCATCAAAGAATAAAAGTAACAGAGATAAATATATATATATATATGTTTAAAATAAATCACTTTCATAGAGATATCAGCACCAGTAATAATATCAGTGATACTGGCCATTCATTCATTTAAAAAAAATATTTAAAATATACTGTCTCTTTAAGTTGTTTCCACATTAATTTGGAGAGTAACTGTGAAATTATTACTATATAAAAATATTAAAACTCTATTAAATAATTACTCTATATTAATATTAAAAATGTTTCAACTACGATTAATCACAATTACAGAAATAATATGCGATTAATTATTTTTTAAATCGATTGACAACACTAAATACTAATATGATTAAACCCACAAGCCTTCATTTCATATAAAAGAAGACCTCTGACCTTAGATCTTTGTACTTTTTTTTTTTATTATTATTATTCTTTATTCTTTGCTACTTTTGCATTTGATGAAATTTCTTCAAACGCTTAAATTTCTTTTATGTGAATGGCAAAATGTGATTGATTTAAACTTCACCATTATTGCAATTATCTCAAATAATTGTGATTAGATTAAATACCCATGATCAGATGATTAATCAATAAATCCAAAAGGCTTTGGTGATAACAATCCAATCAATTCCTGATGGATAAAATCTGCTTTTTGAATATTCTGCTGTACTCTGAGATGCATCACATTAACAGACGTGAAATGGGATTTACATTGATTTTAAAGTTGAGATCCTTCTCAGTGTCTGACCTGTCTGTTGATAATCTTTTTATCCAGGTTTTCCCAGAGCATTTTCAGCTCAGTCATTGGCTCCAGGATGGAAGTGCGGTCGGATTCCTCCACCACCTTCTTTAGCAGGAGCCCGGCCTGATGGTTCAGCCTTTCCATCTCGATCTGTAGCTGGTATGCGTCACCTTTGAACTCCTTCACACACACAACAGCACACATTACGTGATGAGATCACTATCACACTATGGCTGTGATTGTATATCTGACAATAAACATGTCTCTACAATAACATACTGCTGGGCTATTGTGAACTATCTCTGCCACTAGGAAATTTTTAGGAATTCTTGGACTAAAAGCATGTTGGTTCACCTGTAAACCATTTTAAAAACATTAATGGTGAAAGATTTTCAATTGTGCAGGCCTAAACCAACTGCAAGATGAAGCAAATGAATGGCGCAGTGTAAACACAGCTGCTGTGTGGTCTGTCAGCTCAATTATATTCATGAAACAATCAAAAATGAAAGGGACTGGAGATAAATAGCTCTAAACTTTGATCTGAACAGAAAGCACTGTGTCATGGGTATGAGAAAATCTCCCACACAAGAACAGTAAATCAATACCTTCAGCTCCTCGATCTGTTGTTTCACAGTCTCCAGGTCTGTGCCCACGGGCGGCATCGAATCCAGTTTGCTTTCCATAATATCCACTGAGTCAAACATGTTCTGCAGAGGAGGGGAAAACTATTGTCACAGGCTGCACAACATCCGAGCGTCGAGTTTCACTTATAGCCCCGATACAAATGTGGCTCAAATGACGGTGAGAATGAACAAAAGCCACACCTGAACCGATTCTACTCCAATCTGGGGTTTTGGGAAAACAAGTACAACTGGTTGATATTCACCTTAATAAGAAATAAAATATCTGCGAGAATAATTGAGATAGTGAATCATTCCCTTAAAGAGGCTATATGTATAAAATTTGCTTTTTGTATTGCCAATGTGTGAACGGCTTGTAACAAAACTTCCTAGGTTGTCTATGAAAGCCTGTAGTCTGATTTTTATGTGAAGGACCCGGGATCTTTTTGCTGGAAAATATAAAGGATGTGACATTTATCTCTCGAAAGCCTCTCATGATATAAATGCTTATGTTCAGGATAATGCTGAAAGAGTTATTCTGTACTGTAATGTCATTGTGTCATGCAAAGAAAAGGGAGTTATTCAAATTGTAGACTCATATAGCCAGATCTAAATAGTCTATAATCTCAGATATACTTTATAATCAAACTATCATAACAGTGTCATTTTAATGACCTCATCTGTCGACATGATGCGGGTGAATCACAGAGCTGGTGCAAACACATCCACATCACTATGATCAGATGCTTTCTTAACAGCTGTTTTCTCACAGCTGTCATTTTTGCTGTGTGCTTATATTGTTATTGAGAGGAAAGTGCGCGGCTCATATTTACATATTCATCTAAACATCACAGCAGTGTGGATGTTCATTAACAGTATATCACTGCAAAGGTATTTCCAACTTCTATGTGCCTCTAAACAAGGAACAAAAAAGACCTTCGCCCTGAGAACAATGGGATCTTGAATCACGTTCAGTCTCTTGTACTTTATGTGTGCATAAGCAATATATATTGCTGGCTGCAGTTCACTTAACAGCCACCGGTGTCGCTAATAACAAGGTATTCTACATATAACCCCTTTAACATGATTAAAGCAGGGCATGTTCTTGATCTGAATACAATATGCCAGTGACAAAAAGCACTGGGTCATCATGGTTATAGGAAAGTCATCTTTTGCATGGTGACTTTTAAGCACTAAAGATTTTCCCTTTAAAATTCCCAGTAGTTTCTCTTATAATTTATTCTGATTAAAAGAAAAAAAGCTGACGGTTTTAAAATGTATATATTTATCTCTGTTAAATTGTCCATGTACCCTCTCGCACCCACCAGGGCTAAATCACATCATATGAATCATTCATGGGTAACACTTTATTTTAAGGTGACGTAGTTATACATGCTACATGTACTTACTAAAAATGTTAATTATGCATAATTATAAGCAATTAAGGTAACACTTTATTTTACAGTGTCAGTTACACATGTTACATGGAGTTACTATAGCAATAACTATAAATTATGCATAACTAAATGCAACCAACCCTAATCCAAACCCTTACTTAATATTACTCAGTACTTAAATGTATAATTACAGTGTAACAAAGACACCTTAAAATAAAGTGTAACCGCAATTAATCCTAAACCAAACACTTTTAGTAAGTACATGTAGCTAATTAATATTCTTTAATATGTAATTACACTGTAACAACGTCACCTCAGAATGACGTGTGACCCATTCATGTAATAGTGCTTTTGCTGTATGAACACATTCAGCATGACAGGCGATCAGACTGCGCTGACTACCAACTAGTTACAGTAGTTTGCCGCAGCTGAATGATCAGACAGGTCAGTGGTGTGAGTCATCGGGAGTGTAATGGTCTGTGTGTGTCATATGAACCTGGAGACTGTCCTGGAACTGAACCGCAGCTTGCATGGCTTCCTCTAGAGTCTCTACTCTCTCCTTCCACGTCTTGTTCAGGGTCTCCCAAGCTGAGTTGACCTGTGGGACGAACAACATGTGGTCAGACAGTGTGACGCCAACTCTGACTCATCCAGCAGGAACATCCTAACACAAATTACTATCATCGTTATGTGTTTTTAAATTACTATTTTATCTATTCATTTCTAAACTCCATGTATGCACAAAAATGAACAACATTTATCCCGTTTTTGTGATCAGTGCAGTGTCACAGAGAGACTTATACTTGTTCACTCTTTATTATTTTTATATTAATAAAATAATTACACCTAAGGTAAACCCTCACCTCGCACATGTAATGCTGGATAGACTAAGTTCATCATGTTTAAAGCATCAAAAACACTTTAGAACTTTTTAACGCTTACAAAAACCTACAATGCCAACCATAATGAAGAAAGCCATAGTTACTACAGCTTTAATTTAATATAACCCTTGATAACTTGCTTTTAGCCCTCACTTTGTAGAAAAAACAAAATTAAAGATTCCGAAAGCTTACCTCAATATATTATGATTTTACAATAGTAACAATTACTCTAATAACTATGGTATTTTGGCAGAAACTATGATTACTTTGGTCATTATTTGCAAGGGAAGCAACTGTTCTCCTATGACATCATTACCTCATCTATACTTTTCTTGATGACAGGTTTATCAGGTTCTCCACACGCTGTCATGAGCTCAGCTCCCAGATTCTGGACCACATTCAGTTCCTCCTGCAGCCCGTCAATCTCTTCTCTGAAGCTCTGTGGAGCAAAACAACGACTATGAAGTTGTTGCACGAAGCTGAATGAACATCAGACTCTCTGTTCTGAAGCCTCCAGACCTCCACAGACTCTTGTTGTAGCTTGACCACTGAAGGATCGACTCCAGGCTCCTTCAGCTCTCTCAGCAGATCGTGCGTGTCCTTGATGGTGACGATGAGAGCGCAGTGATCACACCAGAACTTCTCGGCTAAGTCCATGACATCCAGGAGCTTGGCCTCTCTTTCCTCCAGAAGAGCTTGGATGTCATTCCATAGAAACACCATCTGGTCCAGCTTATCTTGAACAGCTTCAAATGAAACAAAAGAAGGGAGGTGTCATCATCATCACATTCTGTCACACTGCCTTAAAATCGAGTAGTCGCGCAACAGGGTTATTATAGCTAACTAAATCTAAAATGATAAAAAATAATGAAAAGATATGCAAAATGCTCCTCTCTGGAGTTAAGTTAAGTTTAACGATTGAGTTTATTCATTAAAGAGCATCGAAACAACATTTATTGTTTGAATTTAGTTTGAAAATTTGAAAGTTGAGATTTGATTAAAATGTCAAAAGTAACAAAGCACAAAGCTTATTGGATGGCAGAGATTTTGAAGATTCAGTGCATCACTAACTAAAATAACAAAAAAATGAAATGTATAAAAACTATAAAGACATATTAAAATAAAATGACAAAGACACACAACACCTTTACTAAAACTTTAAAATTTTAAAGAAAATGGAAAATATTAAAATAAAAATTAATTCAAAATATTATATATATATAAAAAAAAAAACTACAATATTATCTCAATGACACTAACACCGTCACTCAAGCCCAGATACGGCGAGATGATGACAGCATAGTTACCTTTGGCTGAAAGGTCCTTGTCTGCTCCTTCGGAGCGAGCGATCATCTCCTCTCCTCGCTGCTTGAGCGTCTCATACGACGGCTGAAGCTTCTCCAGGTCTACAGTCACCGCTTTGTTCTCTGATATCTGCTCACGGATCTTCTCCACCTCGACGGAGATGGACGGAGGCTGGCGCAGGCGTTCGGCGATGCGCTCCAGAGACTCCAGCATGGGGTCAATCTTATCATGGAACTGTGGAGAAATGATTTACAAGAGTCATTTAAATACTTACATACTGCACAAAAGTCTGGAATAATTATATTTTTGAAAGAAGACTCTTTATGCTCACTAAGGCAGTATTTATTTGATAAAAATACAATAAAATACAGAAAAAATGTGAAAAAATATTACAATTTAAAATAATGGTTTTCTATTTGAAAATATTTTAAAATGTAATTTATTCCTGTGATCAAAGCTGAATTTTCAGCATCATTACTCCAGTCTTCAGTGTCACATGATCCTTCAGAAATCGTTCTAATATGATGATTTGCTGCTCAAGAAACATTTTTAACACTTAATATTTTTGTGGAAACTATGATGCACTACCATTCAAAAGTCTGGGGCAAGATTTTTTTAAGAAAAGAAATAATAATAATATAAAGACATTTATAATGTTACAAAAGATTTATATTTCAAATAAATGCTGTTCCTTTAACTTTCTATTTATCAAAGAATCCTGAAAAAAAAATCCACAAAATATTAAGAGGCAAAAACTGTTTTCAACATTGATAATAATCAGAACCATTATTAATACTTGAGCATCAATAATAATTGATAATAACTGAGCATCAAATCATCATATTAGAATGATTTTTGAAGGATCATGTGACACTGAAGACTGGATTAATGATGCTGAAAATTCAGCTTTGATTACAGAAATAAATTACATTTTACAGTTTATTCACATAGAAAACACTTATTTGAAATTGTAATAATATTTCACAATATCACTGTTTTTACTGTATTATTTCTATGAGTAAAAGAGAGGGGAAACGCTGGTTGACATTGAAAAAGAGTATACAGAAAGTGTACCTGGGTGGATTTGGAGATGGCCTCATCCAGGGCAGCTGCTCTGTGCTTGACGTCGACTTTAAGCTGGCCGTACAGTCTGTCGGTGGCCTGGTATTTGTCTCTGATGGCCGTGGCCTCTGTGGGACTCAACTCCACCAGCTGAGGGCCAGTTTTATTCATCTTGTCAATGTGTGGCTTGTGCTCTGCTATCAGCTCCCTCATTTGCTGAAGATGGAAAGATTAATATCATCAGAATAAAATGCACCAGATTGTTTACAACATTATCATCAAAAAACTGTTAAAGATCAAGCACTGTCCGACAACATATCACGCAGATCTCACACAGCATCTGTCAGGCCACTGATGTACATAATACTTTATCCTCTTAACCACTCTAATGAAGCACTAAGCCATCCAAGACGCTGCATTACAGTGATTTTGTGACAGTTAAGCACAAGGCAAAACAGAAAGCCATGGTAAAATGAACAGCATATTGCTTAATTAAAATGCCAGCAACTGCACTGTATATGACATTTCTTATGTCCATATGTCTATACATTTCTTCAACGTGTCTACCCTGGAAGAATCACCTCATCACCACACACTAAGTACGTTTACATGCACTCATTTCTGATTTCACAATCTGATTCATATATTTGTTTATATGTGCATTACATGTATTCTAACACTTTATTTTGATGCTCCTCAACAGACATTCTACTTAGTATAAGTAACTTTACAACTGTATGTCAATGAATTCTACTACCTCTAATAGTCTACTAATACTCTAATGAGAGTTAGTCGACATGTAGGTGCAACGTTACTTATAGTCAACAGCAGGGCTGGATATTAACTTTTTTGCTCACCAGTCACTGTGACTAGTGGTTTTCCAAAGTTACTAGCCACTCAGCATTTTCACTGACCACAATTTTGACATTGATACCATGGGAAAAACAATTGCCATATAAATATTTTTAATATTTCAAAATTTATCAGCAGGTTTATTAGGCTGCTGTCACTTTAAGACCTGACGCACAGATCCAATATACTGTTACACATGCGTTTTCTTTTTGTTTATGTTCACTTAAAACATAACTGACTGTGTTTACATGAATACTCACCAAGACCAGCATTTTTACATTATTTTGTCTGTATTTGACTGTTTAAGCAGCAAAAAATAACTCAATTTAGCACTGAGAGGCAGCTTTATGTGTGCGCACATTGGGTGTGAGCAGAAAATCTGCGGGAATATATACACAATCTGATGCTGAAATTCAAGCTCTGTAACACCAACAATTTTCATTCAGAGCAAATGAAACGAGGTGGTTTGTGTGTCGACTTGCTGTCGGAGAGATGAGAGAGAGAGAGAGCAGCTGGTATTGTGTGTCTATTCTGTGGAAAATGAGTATTGGAAATGTGTCAGATATTTCAATAATGACGTATTGAAAAAAAATCAATATTTTTGACAACACTATATTGCACTTAGTTTATTATTTCCGATTATTCAGATTATTTTAAAAGTCTACAATTGAAAAATGGGTAGCACTTTATTTTACAGTCCTGTTCTCAATGTACATACGATGTACTTATTACAGTAATTACAATAACTGGGTAATAACTAGGTACTAACCCTGAACCTACCCCTAAACCTAACCTTAACCCATGTAGTTACCTTATAATACCCAGTATTTCCTTAGGTAAGTACACTGTAAGTACACGTACTGTAAAATAAAGTGCAACCAAAAAAAATTACATATGTTATATATAAAATTCAACCTGCCAAAGAAGGAGTGACTAGTAGGCTAGTGTCACACGCCACTGCTGAAATCCATCTGCATTTGGTGGATTGGCGGGTGTTATTGGCCCTGGTCAACAGAATGTCTAAATTGGACCATCAAAATCAAGTGTAACCAAATGATTTTATTTCAGACAGATGATGAGTAGCAACCATCAACTCAAGGTGTGTGCTGCATCAGGCACTTCCCATGTCTACAGCTTCATTGACTGTAATAGGAATGATCTACTTCTTACCCTCAGCTCCTCTTGTTGCTGTCGAAGGGCTTCGTACTCAATAGCCGGCTGGGACAGCTGAGTGAAGGTAGTTCTCGTCTCCTGCAGCCATGGCCACAGTTCATCGTATGTCTCCCAGAACTGGCAGGCTAGAGAATGAGCTCTCTCCAGCTGCAGACAGCGCTCCGAGTTCAGCTGACTAACCACACTGTATTTCTCCGACAAGGCCTGGAGCTTCACCTGTATGAGACCACAGTCATTTTACCTCTATGTTACACAGCTTAGGCTCCATTTCTTTATAAATGTACTTATATTTACCCTCAACGCCTGCTTCTCTGCTTCATCTTTGCTGTTCATAATGGCCTCACCGGTCTTCACAATGTCATCCACAGCATCTTTATGCCTCATAATGTCCATGGAGAAGCTCTGGAGGAGAAAGCGAGCTTTAGACAATGCACGCTTTATAAATGTATATGTTAGAGATGACCGCGCAAATGCCCGACTGACCTTCTGAGCCTGTAGCTGAGCTGTGGTCTGCTCCGGCTCAAGCCTGACATCTCCAAGGCACAACAACTTCTTCTCCGCCTCCGTCAGCCACTCCAGCTCCGCTGCAGCCGCCTGATCAAACTGCACATCAGAGAAAAAGCAAGCAAACCGTGATATATATGTGACTGTCCATATCACATTTCTATGCATATCTAGTATTCCATGCAGTTCTAACAAAATGCATACATTTAATTGTAAATAAAAAATCAAGATTAATTGAGTTTGATGTATTACACACATATTTTATATGTTCATAATGCACAACCCAGAGAATTAATGGAAACAAAGCAGCAAAATCAAGCCATTCAGAAATTCACACATCTATGAACTCATTTACATGATCCCCTACATTTACATAACAACACTGTGAATATTCAGCAAATGAAGACAGGTTGTTACTTGTTTTACAAGCAAAGAGATTAGCTAATCAGGTCATTTGCATATACACGTCTAAAGACAGTACGTTTAATCCTCAGATTCAGGCACTGAGTGTAAAATGGTCATGGAAAATGAAATCAAGATAGCTTTTGGTTCAACAAAATGAGACCAACATTATAATTGGACTCAAAAAGTCACTAAAATACATAACATTCCCCTTTATAATAGCCTGATAACCCACATTACGAATTCACATATATTATATCTTATTAGTATTTTATTGTACGTAGTATTTTCAAAACTAGGTCAGCTGTGCATAAACTAATCAGTATAAATGATATAAACACACTAATGTGATGCAAATGAAATCAATCTGGGTCACACTCCATTAGTTTATTATGTAAATACAATCTCTCATCAATCAAGGCGACTCAAGAGGATAAATTAAGTTTGGATGACTATAAAGCATTAAGAATTAACAGCACAATGAGGCTGATCACTCTTGGCAGCAATCACAGACGCTTCATTGTTTGGGCTTTTCAACAAACTTCATTGTGAATCTTCCTAATAGATGGGTGGTGTTATTTTCTCAAGCAGCTGAGAACCGCCATACCTGCTGGGATTTTAAGATGGCAGCTCCAGTCTGGTCCACATGCTGTGTAATGGCATCGCTGGCCGATCTGTAGCGCTCGTTGTAATCTGTGACCATCCTGTCCAGTCCTTCTCTCGCTCGCCATGGGACGAGTTCCAGCAGAGCGCTGCTTACTTCATTAAGAGAGTCGACCAGTGGCTTCTGATCCTTAACGTCCTTCAGCAGAGTCTGAATGTGACAAATTAAGGATAAACTGATTTAACTAACCAATTATGAGTGTATTTGAATATTAAAAACACTTTCCATTTTAAAATGTTTTTCTGTTAATTTTAAGGGTTTTAATGTGTGAAATAGTGTCACTTTATTTTACAGTGTCCTTGTTATACATGTTGCATGTACTTACTAGAGTAATATCAGCAAATTATGCATGCTTACAAGCAACTATCCCTAAACCTATGAGTACATGTGATGTTAATTATTAGTTGTTAAGTACTTATTTGTGTTATTTTACTGTAACAATATATATATATATAAACCTATGTCTTATTTTAACTGCATTTTTTTTAATTCAACATTAGCATTATATTGCCATCAGCCAGTCTTTGCAAGCTTTTTATAGGAGTTATATTTGATTTTAATTCTCAGTTATGTTTCAGCAATAAAGTTGGACATCAAAGACCATATAATTTAGTCTGGAAAATATGAGCACAGTTTGAGATATTATTGAGATCTTTTCTGAAACTGGGAAGGACACAAATAAGAAGGAGACTTAGGGTACGTTTACACGACAACAATGTACTAAAAACGGAAGTTATCCCTTTGCGTTTTCGCATACAGACAACACAGTTGTAAAAATGATAAAAACGCTGTATTTTGCTGTCAGGCCAGCAGTTGGCGATGTCACTTCGTAAAGAAACACTGCATGCCTATAGACCGAACACGTAATACATATGCGCATGGCGTCACCATTTTCACAAATTCAATGTATCATTGTCAAAAACTTTCACTTTGAAACGCATTTTCAAACGTTTGCATTTTCAGGCCCCCAAAACGCCATTATCATGTAAATGAACGACCAAAACTCATAAAAACTTTTTCGTTTTTAGATGAAAATGGTGTCATGTAAACAGCCCCTTTAAAGACTCCATTTGTTTGGTATTCTAAGTGCCTAGCATAAACACTGTTGTGAATTTTCTTTCCTATGGGTTAAAATGCTGCAGCGCTGTCACTTACTTTCTGCCTCTCTTGCAAGCAAGTGAGCTGCTCTCCGACTGGTTCTTCAGCTTTAAATGTAGTCAGCTCGGACTCTACCTTCTCCAGCCAGGAGCTCAGCTCCTCGTGGGTGTTTTGCAGCTTAGTGGCAAGAGACAGGGCTTTGTCCAGAGTCTTTGAAACATTGCTGCTCATTGTGTTGATCTCTGAATACCTCGTCTTTATTCCATCCAGTTTACCTTGGATGACGACAACCTCATCGCCTGAATGAAAGTGAACACGCACATGATTCACAGACATTCATACATTCATACTTCTCATCAAACAGCAAACCTTCCAAATATTGACTAAGGGTTTTTTCTTTAATCTTACCTGTGGACTGTTTCAACAGTTCTACACCATTTAGGATGGCCTGTTCAATGTTTTGTTTCCTCAACTCAATGTCTTCATGAAGAGCCTGGACAGTGAAACATACATCAGTCATCTTCTAACAGAGCAATACAGAAATAACACCACACCACAGAAGACAGAGAAATTAAATGATCAAAACAAAGGGAAGGAAGCCTTAAGAGGAGGAGCTTGTAAAGTACCAGCTGCTCAGCGTGCTGTTTTGCGAGCACGGCCATCGTGTAGTCTTGAATCGAGACTTCGCTCAGTTTGCGGTGCACCTCATGGAGCCAGGTCATTAGGGACACTTCGTCCTCCCCAAAGAGCTGCGCATTGGCCAGGGCCTGTCGCATTAACTCGGCCTTCTGCCGGCAATGCTCCTGCAGCTCCATATAGCTGCTGTTCATGTTGTCTAGCTTTGCCTGCACCAACTCCTTGTCATCCACACAGCCGACCGCCCGGAGAGATTGGCCCAGACTCATGGCCTGGTACAAGAGCTTACCACGGCCCAAAACCTCCTCCTCTAAGGACTGTTTACCATGGATGTCACATAACCAGGGAGCGGAAACCATAATAACAGAAAAAAAGAATGGATCAAATGTGAACACAAGGGAGCAGAACATAAATGCAGGGGAAATGGGCAATGGATAAAAAAGTAAAACACAATGGTAAACAAACTAAGCATGGTCATGGGACTATGCTGTCGCTACAGACGGTTCTGTACCTTATGCTGCGAGATTTGCTCCTCTAACTTGGACGTCTGGGTGCCAATGGGCTCTGAGTTGGCTAGTCTTTTTTCGGTAGCTGTCAGCCACTCCGTCAAAGGCTCAAGGGTCTCGTGGAATTGCTGTGCCACCACCAAAATATTCTCCAGCTGCTTGTGTCTGCCAAGAATGCTGCAGTTAGTTTTATTGCTGGACATGACTGGGTTTGATTATACCGTACATACATATACTAAAACACAGTCCTTTACCCATGAAAAAAAGGCAAATCTGGAATTTATACATGCAAAGCAGTGATTATGATTATACCTTATAAACAGAGTTGGAAAATGAGAACTGATTCGTATTTAGAGCTGTAACTTAAGATTTGTCCACCAAAGTTTAAACTCATTCAAAACCATTGTAAAATGCTGGCAAACACATAAAACGTATACAAGCCAGAAATTGCTAGTAAATTTCCCCCCAAAAATTACAAATAAACACAGTAATACATTAAATTAAACTAGTGCTGTCAAATCGATTAATCGCATCTAAAATAAAAGATTGTTTACACATATACATATATATATATATATATATATATATATATATATATATATATATATACACACACACATATATATTATGTAAACAAACTTTTATGTTAGATGCGATTAGTTGCGATTAGACAGCATATGACATTTGTTGTTGAAACACTGAAATTGTATTTTTAGTAATTAAGGGAACATCTTATAAGACATTTTGCAAAACATAACATTTTGAAACCTATTTGATTTGCCAACAATGGGCACTTTATGTCCAGAATTTAATATCAGATTTGGTAACAATTTATTTCAATGGTCCACTTTAGACATTCTGTTGACTGTATGGAATGTTGTTCCTACAAGTCAACTAACTTTCATTAGAGCATTAGTTGTGTATTAGTAGACTGTCTGCTTAATATCTGCTAACACTTTATTTTGATGCTCCCAACAGACATTCAACTGACTATAACTTATATAAGTAATATAAGTACATAAGGCATATAAGTAACTATAAGTACATTTCAATCTACTCTAATAACCCTAAACCCTTATTCTACTAACCCTAATCCTACCCCTAAAAGTCCACTAATACTCAACTAATGCTCTAATGAGAGTTAGTTGACATGTAGGTGCAGAGTTACTTGTAGTCAACAGAATGTCTAAAGGGGACCATCAATGTAAAGTGTAACCAAAGATTTGTGCTAATAGTTTTACCTGTTCTCAGCTTTCTTGAGGAGGGCATCCCACCTTTGCCCCAGGCATTCAATCTCTCTCGCTATCTTCTCCTTATCAACAGTGTCAGCTAAGTCTGTCACCTTCCGCCCCTCCGTCTTAATCAGCTCCACTGTAGTTCTTCGGTCATCCAGCAGTCTCTGCAGGAGCTAGACAGAGCCGATAGGAAAAAATAAATTAATATCAGCATATGTAAAACCAAAAGATTCACATCAGTGAACTGATTCTCATTGAGATGGGTCTAAGCATTTCTGACGTCATACCTTCTGCTCTTGTATCTGTGCTTTGACCACTTTGAATTCTGCTGATGGAGGCTTCTGATTGGCCACCAGCTCCTCTGTGTCTGTGAGCCAGCTGAGAAGGGACTCCAGTGCATCCTGGAACCTGCCACAGTGCAGCAGGGCTTCATGAAGCTGCGCAGATCGCTCTGCAACCTGAGAAGATCACACATACAGCAGTGCTGAGAAAAGTACCTTAAAACCGTAGCTTGGCATGCTACACATGATTAAATTTGTTGGCGTAGCATCTAACACTACACCGCTACTTGTTCTAAAACATAGATACCGGAAAGGCTACGCTATTTTGAAAACTTCTCAAAGTACTGAAAAATACAGCTAAGGTACTCGTCAGTACTTGTTAGGTACTCACCAACATTGGCAAACATTATGATTGCTATCAAAAGATTATGAGCATTCCAGAGTGCAGTGGATAAAGAAATCGAACAATTCACACATGATATTATTGCAGCTCTTCAACTGAAACGTAAACATCTTGTGAAACTAGCTGAAGAGTGGGTCTTACTTTTTTGTTGAGGGTGTTCCATCTGGTGTTGACCTCTTCTAGATCATGATCAAGGCTTTTGGTGCTGGTGCCTTTGGCGGCATTCTGGATCAATGAATGGCCCAGAGTATTCAACTCATGCAATTGGCTCTGCAGCGACTCAATGACGTCTTTCTGGAAAACCTGTAAGTGATAAATATAGAAGAACACTAAAATCCAATGAAACAACGCTAAGCTATTAAATGTTTGAAGATTCATTGAACTACGGTCTTTAAAGTTACTCATTGACACTACCTAGAGTTCTCAGTTATGGTTCTACATTAAGGATCAAATTAAGAGTTTGGATCCAAAACACAATAACTCCATTTTGATTAATTTGAGTAAAACTGTGTTTTCTTTACCAAGAAAGTGGCAAGATGACACTAGTTTCTGTTTCAGACTTTCACATAGCATCTTTTGGTTATAAAAATTGATTTTAAAAAGTTTATTATAAAAAACGTATTGTTTTTTCCCCAAAATGCAATAAATCCGACACTTTTTTTTCAAAATGCAATTAATCCATCAATATAAAAGTTATTTTTTTTTAAAAATTGAAAATACACAACAAAGTAAGTTGATTCACATTTATGACAGAGTCTAAACTTTGTCAGTATTTATCTTATATACAGGCATTTTACTAAAAATGCATTCAGCCGCCGTCCAAAATGAATTCAACGGGTCATCTTGTTGATGCTTTAAATTATTTGTCATTACTGATTAAAAAGTATCTGACGCCACCGCATGGTTAAATAAACAAATTTGCCAAGTACATTGGTATTAAAAACGGCTTTTTAAAAAAGCCTTCAATGTTTACAGTGGGTGGAATGGTGCGCTGTGATTGGTTGAGCGGATATATCGCGTTCTGCAGAAAAAGGAGTCTGACGTTTGTTGCGTTTTGGAAAGAAAGTGAGAAAACATGACAGAATAACACGACGGATATCGCATTTGGCAAAAAAAAATTAATAAATTACTTTTCAATACTGACCAGATACAATACTCAATTTTTTTTTTAAATGGCGTTTATCGCGTTTTGGAACCAAACTCTTCAAATGTTTCTTTGATGTTTCTCCTAAAACTCCTTAGGAGATATAAACACTGAAAAAATTAGACTTTGTCAATGTGCATATAGCTTACAGTAACTTCTACTTCAATCCCATTTTGGGAACCAGCATCCAAAACATAAGCTAGTGCCCAGTTACATTGGTCTTTTCAGCAGGGTAACTAGATATGTTTTAGCCAGCATCCTTATAAGGGGATGTTCTTCCACTAAAACGGGCACTATGTGCTCCAGCGCCAGTCAACTGGTTGTTGTGAGAGGCTTCTACTCAGTTATAGCCAGCTGTGCACGATCACAACATCTGAGTCACTGACCAGCAAATAACGATAAACACAATTCAGCTGTCTCCTAATCTGATAAAGGCCAAACTGCACTAGCCAGCCTCCCAGGAAACGCTAATCAAACAATCAACATTCACCAGCTATTTTGGGGTACCTGGGTGGAAGGCAAGGCCACAAGGTCCATCTGCGAACATTCAGCTATGGATGTTAATAGACTTTCTATGTCTTCATCGTCCATGTGTTTTATTCCATTGGTGAAGCCTGCCTCCCTTTCAACTAACAACAAGAAATCCTCCAAGTCTGCCATTTTGGAGTCTGTAGCTCTTTGCTCGTATTCATAACTCTTTTCATCCTTAGATACATGTTGTTCTATATTCTGCAGGCAACGTGAAAAAGTCTTTGGTTCTGTCACCACAACACTGAGCAGCTCGCAGTCATCCTGTGAACAAGTGTCTTCAAGAAGTTCAGCTGTGGGTAATTCTTCATATCCTGAAAATGTTGTGGACATATGTGTTTTACTGCTTGACTCTGCCAGCATACTGACATTTATATCTGGACAATTGCTATTAGAAACAGTGTGCTGACCCACACCAAGGTCTGAGTTGTATGTATTGTTAAGCTGTTGGCTTCCAAGAGTTGATGCATCTGTGTAATACAGTGGAATTGGTAACCTGTCTTTCACTGGGGAGAAGGGGAAGTCTTCCTGACCAGAGCTGAGGGAACGCCCTGGCTTCAGGTCCCCAGATAAGTGCACTCCCTCAGCAGAAGAAAGGCTTCTTGTGCCAGGCCCGGTTCTCCTCTGGGCTCGTGGGTTTTGTTCTCTTTCCACAGTGGGACTACACAGGCCCGAGTCACCTTCTGAAGTAAGAGAGTTTGTCATACTGCGTCCTCTTCCTACTCGACCCAATCCACGTTGGCCCGTTCCATCATTGCACAGCGTTCCGCTGGAGCTGCCGAACTCACTGAGGTTTGCGGGGGCGAATGTCCGCCAGGAGCGGCGGTGCTGAGGCGGTTCCTTTTTCTCGCCAGCTGGTCGTGGCTTACACAGCATGGTGTCTGCACCCCGGATAATATCCCCATTAAGCTTCAAGCCGTCAAACACGAGCCGCTCATCCAAACGCACCGCCTCCCTGCTGCGGAGCTCAAAGGCACTGGAGGAGGCCAAGACGCCGTTCCCACAGAGTGCGCTTATGTCCATGGTGCGATGGCTATATGGCAAAGTACCAACGAAGTGCCTTGAGGCCAGGCTGCCCTTGGAGCCTGAGTCGATCTGTTCATTCAGACGCACTGTGTCATATATGGACCTCTGGGGAACGTAACAGTCATCGATGTTGAGGTCTTCCTCCTCTCCTTTGCCCACACAAGAAGGGTTCTGCCGCAGACAGTCTGGTCTACTCAGAGGTTTTCCCATTATGACAATAACTTACGAATGACGTATAACAATGAGGTAAAGGTTTTCAGTGCAACAATCCCTACAGACATGAAAAACATTAAAAGACTTAAAAAGAAGCCAAAAGGGAGTCTTTACTTTTGCAAGTCACTAGACATACACTTCACCCCAATGAAAAGGTAGGAAATAAATACAGCAGTAAAAGAAAAATATAGACTTTTGCTATGAATATACAATTTAAAACAAAAAAATACAATACCACAAAAAAAATACTATAAATTTCTTTAAATTACTTTTATAGAGATTGGCGGAAATAAAGTTAATGAAAAAAAATATATATATATTTTTAAAAATAAACTTTTGGTATGTCTCTTAATACATCACTTCTTCCTCTTAAACATCCTTTTCCAAGATGACAATCCTGCTGATTTCCATTTCTCCCCATTGTCACAACTCTTCATTGTTGCTTGTTTCCTTAGTTCTTTATGACTCCATCATATACATCATGCAGTCCAAAAAGTGCCTGGAATTTTAGAATTTCCTGAGAACTCCCCTACAGTTATCCACACAGAGGTATCCTGTATGCATGATGGTGGCATATCCCGATACAAATCCTTAAATCTGTGAAAACAAAGCCATAAGCTCCAGGAGAAACAAAAAGCCACTCCTGCCTCTCTTGTGGTCCAACCGGCAATGACAGACACCCTCCTGGCACAGGGCTCAAGGCCCCGCCCCCCTCACATTATTCAGGCAACATCTGCCACAGCTCCATTTGTGTGGTGGCCGGCTCATGCTGATTGGTAGACGCTTGACCCTCTTTTAATTCTCCCCTTCTGTCTCCGTGTCCCATTTGACTTAACTTCTTAGTGTGCTTCTGCTCTGACAGCAGCCCTCCTCTTGTCAGGGTAGGGCAGAGAGAGAGAGAGAGAAAAAAAAAGCAGCCGGCACCCTTTCAGATGACATCACACAAGGCAGAAATAGATATGCTTTCTGCTCTCTTGCCCTCTCCGTCCCTTGTTTCTCCTCCTCTCTGCCTGGTGTTTTGGAGCCACAGAAGTGCCTGTAGTGTCTCATAATTACAGTGGAATGCTGAGGGAGGAACTAGATGCGGGTAATGAAACACCGTGACCTCTGCCAAGTGCATGACAGGTCTTTTTTCATGGCAAGTGGACAAGGTGGGAGAAGCAATGGATTAAAGGCTAGACTGAATAAAGAATGCAGTTTTGTTTCTGGTACTTGTCAACGTTACGTCAGCAAGATAATCTCTGGATAAGTTCTAATCACCTGATAGTGCCTTCCGTAGTGAACCTCTCAGTGCATTTTACTCAAGGGAGATTCCAAATTTTAGGGAGTGTATATGCTCAGATTTAAAAGGGCCCTACATAGGGAACGGGGTTGGTGTCATAAATGACCATGAGCCAGGACTCAGGCACCCGAATTGCAACCGCACCATGTGTTGGAGCGCTGCCCACGAGGCAACTGGCTATATATCGATAAATCGCTTCATTGAAGTGGAAAAGGAAATTTACCGATCAGTCTTTGCGCACCAACTCAGTATTACATGACACTATCATATGTGAAAACCCTAATCTAGGAGATTTAAGTGCTACCTGTGTATGATGACATTGCAGCGTATTCTAAGTGAACTACATACTTTCCCTTCTAAGTGTGTGGGGGTTAGTGAACAGTGCGTAGGCATACAGAAATCAGAACACAGCCTCTGTGCTAGCGAAAAGAGGAAACTGGCAGAGGTGAAGAGGTTAAAGGGATGTCTGTGACTTGAAGAAAGGATATTTTGAAATAATCCAGGCAGTGAATTAAGAAAGACGTTTGTTTTCATAGTTCGAAGGTCCAAGTCTTTAATGTCTCTGAGACGTGTTTACTGCTGTTGACGCCACATGGACGTCTCATGAAGCAAATAAAAGGGATTTATCTTTCTATGACGCAATGTATTTGGATGAACTTGACCGTTTGCTGTGCTTTACAGCTGCTTGATCTCAAGGCCTCATTTATGAAACATGAGCAGAATTTCTGTATAATTTTTTATAAATGAATTCTTATGTAAAATGTGACAATTTGTGCATGAATTATTTTACATACAATTTACACAGAAGTTTGCGGTCCTTGGAGTTTTGGCCAATCATTAGCAGTTTACTAATGGAGCCAGCTTGCAACTTTGCAGTGGGCCTTTTAAATGTGGATGAATAAATTCTCTGCCCTGATATTACATGCATGAAACCATTCATTTAAAACCAGACATGATGGGAAACAATGCCCGTCTGTGCACAGAAACAGGGCAGGGATGTTTCCCCATCTGAAAAAAAAACCTCTGTCAACAGAATCTCTCACCATTCACATGAACAATACCCACAGGCACTGAAACGCAGAACTATTATTTAGACGAGAACAAAGCTTTTGTTGAGAAAAAAAAAATCTCAGAATAAATTCCTCCAGCACTCAAGGGCTGAGATCCGTTGGGCCAAAAACGTTATCTCTCTCTCTCTCTCTCTTTGTCAATGTCCCATGCAACATGATCACAGTCAAATAACAACTTCATCATAATGCAACAATGTGCATAAGTTCTGGTGCTCTGCTGGTGCAGGGTTTCAGGTTCCCTGTTGGGCGTCTGTACGGTGAGTCAGGCTAATGATTCAGCCAACACTGGGGGCCTCACAAAAACCCTTTTCCAATAATCACCTATGGAATTACAAATAGCTATGATTCAAGAGCCAGAAATTCCCACAGGTTTGCATGAGACATTAATGTCATGTCTAAGTAGTGGAAAAGAAGACAAACAATTCCTTCATTTCCGAACATCTCCTGTAAAGCTCATCTCCACAATGCTGTGGGGCTGTTTGTCATTGTCATGTGTTTGCTAAGGTGCTCTGGGTAGTTGTTAGAATATTGTGGGTTGATTCTAGTTGGCTTTACTCAATGAGCCCACCTCCAGTTCTCTATGATATTCTGGTCTTTACACATGGCTCGACTCCCTACATATTGGGTTTTTTCACAAATGAATCCAGTGAATTGAAGTAACAAAGATAAGGATAAACAAGCAACACATTTTTAAATGACAAAGCCTCTCTTTGTGTTTCACGATCTGGGTAATTTCCCTGAGTTTAACGGCCGTATCAGTGCGAACAAAGCTGATTTTCCAGCAGCAGCTGATGTAGCAGTGATCATCCATCCAGACATTGAAAAGAACAAAAAGAATGGGGGAGCCCGAACAACAAGGGGCCAAATGATCGACTGAACAGCGGCAGCTGAAGCTTCGGCACGGCGCATGGACGTCCATGTTTGATTCATATGCACATCCAAATATAGGTTAAGCTTCTTTCAGCTTCAAGCGTTTAAAGGCTTTCCGGACAATGTTTTATCCCACTTTAAGTCTTGACAATGGTTTTATCCAGGAATGTTATTGTAAATCACATGGTTTTGTTCAGCAGGTTTTCTTTTACTGTTGTAATAACATTACAATATTACCCATCCTAATATTTCCTATGATTTCTCCTAGTAGTAATTAAACTGTAACAAAAACTGAGAAATCTACTCCAGATCTTTTGTTTATGATATGGAACACACTGCGTTGCCATAACAAAAGAATAGAAAGAAGGCTTTGCTCCAACTTTTGGAGGCACAAGCTTTATTTTTTGAGGATCTGAACAATCCAGAAATTCCTGCAGCAGCATACTTTTCCAAATTATGTACCACTTGAAATATGGAGTCAAAAAACATCCAGGAATCCAAACTGACAGGCCAAAACAAATAAGTGGAAGTCAACTTCTCTAAAAATATTCCTGGTTAAATACAAGTTTAGCTTTATCAACTGCATCTGTGGCACAGAAAACATTTTTGACTCATTCCTCAGTTTGTAAAAATGAACAAAAATCGATGTATAAACCAAGACAAACGTACATTGTTCTGCATTGCATACATCTGTTGTGAGCATGTAACTGTCAGCAAGGTTTTCTTTTTTTCTTTTCTTTTTTTTTATATAAAAAAAAAATTATTTTCTGGTAATGTAATGCTGAAAATAAAGTTGTATTTTATGGAACATCCTTTAATCCTTTAATGCTTTGCTTTAAACAATATCATAAACTTGCATTAAAAGCAACTGCAATAGCAAAAAAGGCTGAGCTGATTTTTTATATATATATATATATATATATATATATATATATATATATATATATATATATATATATATATATATATATATAGTAATAATAAGTTTTGCTAATGTTCTGCAATCAGAATCCTTAATGGTAGCAGGTTAAAATGCAGAAGAAGAAAAAAATCTAGCAGATAAAAATAAGAGAGCTAAAAACATCTATTGGTTGCACTGAATATAGAGGCCTGCACTAGCACTCACTAACAGGTCAAGGAGCAGAAGTCAGACCCCGCTAGCTTTCACTGGCCAGTATGATGCACAGCACCCCTATGGCCCTCAGCTGCCTCACTGCACATTCGCAACAATGCCCCATCAGCTGACGTTCTTTTGTTAGCACCAGATGCTCACCCACATATTGAACTGTCGAGAGAAAGATCTAACACGTGGCTAACAGACCAAAACCATGCTACATAACTGAGGAGCAAGATAGCAAAAATCCTCACGTAAAACTCTGCAGATATAAAAATAAATTTCATTTCTGTGAAATGTTTTGCTTGCAAAGTGTGGCACTTGCTTTGATATTCAAACATTTTTAAGTGTGACATAAAGGTGAAGTGTAATTTCTGTGCTACTAGTGGCACCAAAAGGAATTGCAGTCTGTTTGATTGAGCAGCCCAACTGGGCACAACATAACAACACTGGCTCAACCAATGGCGTGAGTTTGTCCAAAAATTTAACATTGTGACTGACTGTTTGAAGACAGTCAATATTTCGGAAACTCTTTTTGGTGCCGTTAGTGGTGCATACATTACACACTTCACCTGTTCAAATATTTTTGGGTCCTCTGTAGATACAGATCTTTTCATTATAAAATGCAAATCTAACATTTACCTCATGATATTTCAAGTGTAAGACTACTATTAGTGTTGCTAAAGGTAATTTCTTACAGTTCTTACTTGCAGTATATCAATCCTTTAAAATGTCAGTGCACTGCTATGGATCTTCTAGAAGGGGAACAGAACAAGGTAATGAATCTTAATTTTACCTTGAAGGTCTCCAGTTGTTGGTTAATGACTTCTGTTTCCAATCCAACAGACCCTTGGGACTCCTCTTGCTTCTCAGCATTGCTCAGTTTGTGGGTAAACTCTTGGGCCTTGCTGTAGAACTCCTCTAGGTGACCGAGGGTCTCCTCAACCTGCTCTCTTCTACCAGTGGCTCGGTCCATCAGCTTCCCACATTGCTTGCCCAGGGCTTCCAAGTCTCTCTTCAGACCCAGGAGATCTGGTGACGCCTCTGACTCCAGCATCTTTTTGCAACTGTCTCTGCCATTGGCTGTGTTGGTCATCAGTTCCTGAAGTTTAGCAACAAAGTCTTTTATAGTGCTTTGCTGATCCCGTAAGGTGTCAAGATCCCTGCCTACTGGAGCCATACCATCTAACTCGTCGTCCAGGTCTGCGAAGTTTGCAAACATTTCGCGGATGCTATTCTGGAATTGCCCAATGCCTTGGAGCTTGTTCTCCAGGGTGGAGCAAGCATCCTCTACCTTTTTGGTAATTGACATGTGGTCTTTTTCCAAGCTATCTGCCTGAAGAAGAAGGTCTGTCACACCTTCGACCTCAGAGGCATCTACTACAAGACTTTGTGCAAGACTTTTGAGATGCTCAATCTGGTTGTGGACACCCTCTAAGCTGTTCTGCTGAGCCTTCATGTTGGACAGGTTCTTGTTGCTGTAGGCCTGGACACCCAAGGAAGAGTGAGAATCGAGCTGTTTCCTGACACCCTCCAGTTGGCCCTTGGCTTCTTTCTGTAAGTCGTTGAACTCTTTCAGCTTCTGCGAGATATTTTCTAATGTTTCTCTTTTGAGCATTAAATCTTCTGTCAGCTTATCCACTCTTTTACCAGTGGTTACCTTCTCTTCCCTAACCGTATCACCATCTGATGTGACGACCTCCAGGAGGCTGTCTGCAGCTGTGTTCATCATCATGACTAGCCCTCTATGCTTGTCAACGTCCTTCTGGATGGCCTTCAACTGCGAGAGGGAGCCGTCGATCTCCACTGAGTTCATGCTGAGCTTCACATTCTTCTCCCTGTCTTCACACTCTTGCAACCATGAGCTCAGCTTCTCTAAATGTTCCTTGTACTTCAAAGCCCTCTGCATGGCACCTTGAAGCTTTTCTGCTTGCTCAACATTGCTTTTCTTCACATCATCCCAGCTGGACTTTAGAGCAGAGAGTTGTCCCTGAAGGGCCACCTTTTCTGCCCCCTCTGTTCTCTGAAGGAGGGTTTCACCCTCTTTCATGATGGTGTTATAAGGTTCCTCATGGTCACTAATGGCCTTCTGAACAGCACTGTTCTCCTTGAGACTCTGTTTTAACATCTCTGCATAAGCGGAGATGGGCTGTGTCTTACACTGCTCCTGGAGAGTTTGATTCAGCCAGGCTTGGAAGTCCTTAGATGTCTGATGGAACTGCTGGGAGCTGGCAAAGGCCGAGTTGAGCTGCTCAATCCGCTTTCCTGGTAAACACAAGGTAAAATATAAGAATGTTAGATAAGAAGTCTGAACAGTTGTCATAATTATGTAATAGAGTGTCTGAGCAGGGAATAACACGACAAGTGTCTAGCGTCTAGAACATTTTCAGCCATGACTGAAAGCAAAAATGCTGCATGAAGTGACAAAACCACAGCCAATTGGAACATGGCTGATGTTTGCAATAGATCTATGGAGTTTGTGGGGCTACCCAACACCAATGTTGCCATCTACTTTCAATGGGAAGTTGCTAAAGCCTGCCCAAAATTAGAATAATTAGCATAATCATGGCATTTGCATTCTTCTTAGTGTCAGCTCTTTACATTTGTTTGCTCTCTCCTACTCTCCATGCTGAGGTACCGTCTGGTCCTCTTCGTTTAGGGGTCACACTCGACTCCTTCGCAGTCAAAAGTAACCAAAGCCTTAAAAATGTAACTGTTTTTTGTTTGTTAGTTAGTTACAATTTTGAAGGTATTTTAAGATACTATGCAACATTTTCTATTTTCCTATTTAAAACTTGACTCTTCTGTAGTTTAATCGTGTACTAAGACCGACAGAAAATGAAAAGTTGCGATTTTCTAGGCTGATATGGCTAGGAACTATACTCTCATTCAGGCGTAATAATCCAGGAACTTTGCTGCCGTTCCATGAGTTCCAAAACTCTTTGGTCATTTTTAAGCGCGATGCTAACGGTCTAATCAGATTCAATGAACTATGCTAAGCTATGCTAAAAGTGGTACCGCCAGAACCGGAGATCGGCTGAATGGATTCGAAAATGGTAAAACTCAACTGTTTAACTCTAGGGGAGTTGGAAAATGAGCCTATTTTCAAAAAAAGTGGAGTGTTCCTTTAAACTAGAGACAAGGCATTTAAAAATCCAATTTTTATGAAGGTAGACTAGTGCCATCTGGTGGGAGTAAAAATAGAAAAACCTATGTAATGCCACTAGATACCTATATATAGCTCTATATAAAGTGTTACACATAACATCAAAATTCATTAGAAATGTAACAAAAATGAACAGGTATGATTTATCATAGCTTAATAAATATTAGTCTGATCTTATTTCAACATTTCATTTGAGCCTTTTGGCTCAATTTTACCATATTGTTATAGCCACACCAGTTCAATAGTGTGTTGTGTGTGTGCGTCTCTGTGTGTGTGTAAGTAAGTGTGTGTTTGAGTGTGTGTGTCTGTTTCGTACTCTCAATGTTTTAGAGTGCAATCTCTTTTTCTTTTTTTTTATTGATTTTATCTTTTTGCAAAAACTTGCTCTGTTTAATAGTCGCGCTGTTTGTGTGTATATTTTGCACTCTTGACATTTTAGAGTGTCAACCCTTCATTGCTGTGCACATTTTTCTGCACAGTGGCTGAATTGTAGTTTGTACCACCAAAAGATTCTCTGAGTTTTCGTATTTTTGACCGTGACTATTTTTTTTCTCAACTCTTTAACATATCCGAATCATGTCCATGAACTTTTGTGTGTGTGTGTCTGTGTGTGTGTGTTCACATAGCTAATGTGCCAAAAGTCACTAAGTGTCATCCCATTCCACAAAAAAAATAAAAATAAATAAACATTAAATTTTAAAAAGTAAACTTTTTCAGTGATTTTTGACCCAAGAGCACATTAAACATATTGAAGTATATTCAAAAAGAGTAAACATATCAAATTAGCCAAAGTACTTGATAAATGAGCATGCAGAGGTCGGGGATGTATAGGACTTCATGAATGAAGGGCATTCATTCAAATTCTAAGGAATTCTGCATAGTAGAGTTATTTGTGTGCAAATAGAAAATCGGTATATTCTGTGATGTTGCAGAAAGAAAGACAAGACTAGTTGAAGTTAACTACAATACCTGCTTTGTCCTCAAGTTGTCTAAATGGTTTAGTGACGGCCTCAAGCTGTTTGGTCAAGTCTGCTCTGAGATATTCCTCAGTCACCATGGCAGAGAGCTCAGAGCAGACGTTTTCTGCCTCTTTCAGCCTCTTCTTCTCCTCTCGTAGCTGAGCCAGGATTGCATTGGTGGCTTCAATCTGCTTCTTGACTTCATCAGGTTGGGTGCTGAGAGGCTGCTGGTTATTAAGTTCAGTCTCCAGGCAAGTGGCACTTTTATTGAGGCTTTGCAAAATCTCCTGGAATTGAGTGGTCTTCCCAACAGCCTGCTCAATGAGGGCATGTCTTTGAGACAACTGACCTGTCAGGGCCTGCCACTTCTGGGAAATAGATGCCAGCTGTTCTTTAACCTGCTCTACAGCAGGATTCTGCTTCTCTGATGCACTAGTGATTGCTGTGGCGGCTTCAGTTAACTTCTCATACTGAGGCTTGCGGCTGTCAAACTCCTTGAGGAGAATCTAATCAAAGGAACGACATATGACATTAAGCAATAGGCATTATGGGATACACATTCTTCAGTAGCATAAGAAATAGTACAGTATGTCACTCCATCTTTGTAACTTAAAAAAAAAAAAAAAAAAAAATTGACCAAAAAAACAAATCTGTCATCATTCCAAATTGGTTTGACTTTCTTCCATGAAACACAAAAATGTCTGGCAGAATGTTTACACTGCTCTTTTCCATACTTGAAAACACACAACCAGGGTCTATCAAGCTCCAAAACCAATAAAAAAGCACATGTTCATATGACCAGTGTACTATCTTGCAAGCTCATGCTAACTGACACACACCTGAAGCGCAAACTCAAAAAAGTTTACGAAATAAGATTTTGGTCATATCGCCCATCCCTAGAGTGAACTATTCGTTTAACTTAATTTAACCTTTAATATTTGATAATACTGTTCTTTCATATGAATTACAGTTGTTATCTATGTTTACAGCATGACTGCCAGTACCTGGACTTGCTGCTTTTGTGTGTTAAGCATGTTGGGATCCATAGACAAAGACCCCAGGACGCCCATCATCAACTCCTTCTCCTGCAGCCACTGCGAGAGTTGTGGTTGGGTCGTCTGGAAGAGCTCCAGCATGCGGGACGACTCCTCCAGGTGCTGTTTCCGGATCTCCATGGTACCCTTGACCTCCTCCCATCCTGAGTCTGTGTGTGGAGCAGAGCACACATCACTTTATCACTCCCAGCTTCACTTTAGCTGAGCATTGATTCAGAGTGTGTGAAGGAGGCCAAACTCCTCCACTATCAGCTTGAGCTTTCACAGGAGCTTCACCTCAGTTCACAGCAGGGTCGGAAATTAACGGGGGCTTGGGGAAAAAAGCCACCAAGATGAAGAAAAATGCCTGCTAAATTCAAGATAAAGAATAAAATGCCCCTGCACAATTAATCTAAATCTATTACGACTGTCGTGATTAAAATAAATTGTGTAAATGAATGAAAAGTGTCCATTACAGAATTACATTTAGATCTGGTCACGTTGCATCAAAGATTTTGAGCATTACAGCCACTCACAGATGTGTCTGTTGAGCATATGAATGTAATGGCCAATCAGAGGCTAGCAGCTTCAGCAGTGTAAAATGGCTTTGTTGATGTTTGTTAAAATTTTAGTATGTCATTATTCTGATCGGCTGAATTAATTGATTAAATTTAAGTATTTGACATAAAAGATACATTAAATAAGGTAATTATAAAAATTGCCCCCTTAATGGAAAAGTTCCTTTCTGACCCCGGTTCACAGTTGGTGCAGAAGGGAAGTGTGTGAATTTGCACCTGGCCATCCACACAGCAGGTAAAAGTAGATTAATGCTTTTGGATGTGATGGACGCATACCTATCTGTGCCAGCATGTGCTTCCACTTTTCTGCCTCAGGTGAATCTGGGTTCTCCTCGATTAAGCTGAGCAAATTCTCCCTGAGCTGCTGGAGCTGCGCTTGCTTTTGTTTCATATTCTCTTCAAAGACCTGCAAGACAGATATAATAATAATATAATATAATAATCAGCTTTTCTCAGTGCTTACAGTTCAAAGAATGGGCTTATAATGGCCGACACAGAGTTTGTGCTGTGTTTTTATCATCTCAGAGTGACTCAGTTCACAGTAAACGCTGCTTCTCAGCAACTCTATCTCTTCACTTTATTTACACATTTGCATAATTATCAACATTTCTGAGGATTGAAGTTTACAGCAATTCACCAGTATTTGTAATGGTGTGGTAATCAGGCATGAAGCAGAAACAACTAGACAGTCTTTATTCATAACTCAAAATACGTAGGAGAACTCACGCAAACCACATAAATCATATACGAGAAACGACAAGGGACTGAACATAACAGGAAGTTTAAAAAGAATAATGACTGATGATGATAATTATATGTAGCCATAGAAACAAACAAGGAGATAATCAGAAACAAAGGAAACCCGGAACTAAACAGAGCAGGACAACAGGAACAAAGGGAACAGAACCGAATATTAAAGTAGAAGACCATAATCGTGACAGTACAATGCCAAAATGAACATTTGTGGATTTAAACATTTAAAAGTGAAGAATTTAAGACAGAAATATTAGTATTGAAACTTTTAGTGTAAAATAAAATTATTATAATTATTAAAAATTCTGCTTTTTTATTTTATTTTTTTTTTATTTTAAAGGACAACTGTAATTTACAACAGTAATATACTGTGTTTATATCTTCATTTTTAATAATTAATTAAAACAATATAATAATAATAAGCCCCAATATATGTGCAGCCTTATATATATATATATATATATATATATATATATATATATATATATATATATATATATATATATATATATATATATATATATATATATATACATTTAAAAAAAAAAAAATATATATATTTTTATGGATTATTATGGATTTTTGAAAATGACCTTTCATGTAGTGTGTAACATAGCTAGGCTAGGTTCGCTAACATAAACATAAAACAACTTTTAACTTTTTTTTCCCCCTCTGAGTCTTTATTTTTTACAACAGAGCGGAGCACCATCATTATTATAATACAATGTAAGTGATGCAAGCACTGTATACTGTACTCCGTGTTAATCAGCAGAAGTCATCTGACCAATCACCGCAGATTAGCATCATTACGGGTTTGAAAAAATTAATCGTTGAGCGAATCGTTCGGGAGTCGTTGAGCAAATAAGGTAAAAATAAATGCATAAGACAATGAAAGTGTTTTTTGACCTTGCATGCTTGTAAACCTGTTGTTGGGGACTCCCAAAACAAAAAGAGGAACCTTTTAAATGACATAATAGGGGCACTTTAAAATGGTATCTGTTTACTTGCATGTCATGTGACCACTGACCCAACATCAGAGAACCCTGAATATGTGAACGTATTGTTAAATTATTGAAATATTCGAATCTGAGGGGGTTCAATATTTTACATCTAAGGGGTTCAGATGCAAAAAAGTACAAATAATGCTAATGAAGTACACATAATCCACATTAACGAGTTTCATTTACCTTCTGTTGCTCTATCTGTGATTTTACTGTGTCTTTCCCAGATGGATGGGTACTCCATGATGATGCTGTTTTCTTTGTGTCTTCCATCCACTGACGTAAAGACTCAGCCTGTTCATGGACACCTTGAACTTTCTTCAAGAAAGCGCTGATCTCAGATGATCTGGCCTTCAGCAGATCCCCCAGATGTTCGTAACTGCTGTTAATGCAGGACATGTTCTGCTGCACCAACATCAGCTCTAAAGGCACATAAAGTAATAATAGGCAGAATAGTGTAGATTTACATTAGCCATCATAATAGTTATTTTAAAAACAACAGTTATGTCAGCCAAAACTGATGCATCACTAGTATGAACTTTCACCTTGGTTTGTCAGATAGGCATGACTTCCTGGACCAGAACCATTACTGACAGCTGATCCTAAAGATGAAAAAATATGTGTTCACTCTGGATGGAATTAATGAGTGATCATGTAGAACATGCAGTAAATGTTTTTGTAAAACCTTAAAATAATCCTGGGCAATACCTGAGTTGTGATGTATCTTGGCTTTGGCCGGTGATGTCAAAACACTGATTAGGCTACATAGAGCAGATCCTCTGCTATTTATATCCTGGACCGCAGGAGCTTTGGAGGTCCATTCATCCAATAAGCCCTGCAGACAGCATAAAAAAAGACCAGAATATGTCATTTGAAAACTTCTATATCTATATAGAGTTAGGAAACATTTTGACATCATTATTCTCCGTTGACCTTTGACACACACATTCACCAGCATGACACACACATTCTTGAATGCTGAGCAATGCTGGAGTCCAGTAGGCTGGATGTGACTAGAGTAAAGAGGGTTACCTCCCTGGAATAAACACTTTAAAACAGGAATGTGAGCAAAAACATGATCCACTGTTTATCCTCCTTATATGGGTGATTCTTCGGAGAAACCTGTCGGTCCTTAAGGAAGATTTTAATGGAAAAAAAATGTCTAGTTTAACCCTCATGTACTGTTGCAGGTCAATTTGACCCGTTTTGATTTGAGTTGTTGGAAATATCAGTTAGCCTATGTTTTTTTTTTTTTTTTTTTTTAAATTATTATTACTGTTTTTTTGTTTTATTATTGACATTTTGGGACTTTTTCTCATTTAGGGTCATGATCATGCAGTTTCGACACGCTGACGTGTTGTGAAACGTACATACAGAAATTGTATATGTTCTTACTGTTCAATGTTCAAAAGCAACTGTACAGACCCAAAATACAAAACACTTCTGTGTTGTATGTCACAGCTCTTCAACTTCAGTCCTGAAGTGCCAGTGTCTTACTGAGTTGAACAACTTTTAATTCTCAAAGTTTCTGAAAATATAAAGTTGTTTTACCTGTTAACTGTCCACTTTTTGAGCATTGACTTGAAAATTACTTTTCCAACTCAAGTTTGGACTTATGTTTGGTATCTTTTTAAAGGGAACACTTCACAGATTATTGTAGAAGTAAAAAAGAAGTTGTTAAAGTAAAGTTTAAAAAATGTTATAGAAGTTTATGATATTTGAAAATATATAAAATATATTTTTTATTTTATATAAAATATATATTTTACAAAACATGTTCAAATCTAAAACATCAAGAAAATCAAAGCTAAACATCTGAACAAGTTCTGTGCCAAATTTTAGGTTGATATCTCAAAAAAAACAACAACTTTCAGTAAGATTTTTTGTGCGCAGTACCAAACTTTTCCACTAGATGACATGCAGACTCCGCCAGTGACCATATAAGGACTCTCTGGGTGCTTCTCAATGTCCCTCCTCATTTCCTTGCTCCTCCGTCCTCCATCCTATGACCCGGAAACCGATGGATCTCAGCCATCTTGAAGGACATCTCAATTCTCTAATTGCACCGCGAGGATCGAGGAGTGAGGAAGCTTCCCGAGGAGTCATGAGCGAGGATACACAGGTGCATCCTTTGCGGAAGACTTTCTCCTCGAGAAACCTGATGCACGCATAAATTCTCCTCCCCCTTCTTATCTGTCACAATAATTTAAATGTATGCTTTAATGTATGCAGTTTAAATAAACTTTACATGTCACATATTTCAATGGGGCATCTTGCTTTATTAATATTTATTATATTTTTTTAATAACCAATCTTTAACTACATATGTGCAGCTAATGACGCTTTGAAGTGACGCTAAAGGGAGTGAGGATATATCATTTTACTTGATTCAATTTCTCCCCTCGAGTCCTGAAGGGGTGGAGCTAAGACGTGAGGAAAGGAAGCAAGGAAAGGAAACGAGGATGCAAAAATAAGAATTGAGAAGCACCCTCTGATTTACATACATTCCATTCCATACATTGATCTGAACCATATATTTCCAAACTTTTCAAAATATTTATGAAGTAGACTTCCTATTCACAAGTAGTTTGGGCAGTAATGTTAATATATGATTTGAATTAAATCCATAAAACACATAAAAAACATATGAAAAGAAGCAGAGCATGTTTTATAGTTTGGCACCACATCACAAATGAAGAATCTATCGTTATTTATCTATTGCTCTGTCATTTCTTTTGAAAATCAGTCACCAAATATGAAAACTAGAGTCTGAAAGCTTGTATAATGGCAAGTGTCCCACGGGTGCAGGGAGAAGCATTTTTATAAATCATAAATTCAGAATGTATTCCTTGTAATGTGTGAAAAGTATTGATATAAAAAGTTAATTACTTGTACATGATTGTATGTTTTTTCTTTTTTTTTTTTCATTGTGTGATTTTTGGGTAATTGCATTGAATCCAATTAAATTGAACAGTGCATGAGGGTTAAAAGGGTGGAAATAGATTTAAAAATCTTTATTTATTTATTTTATCACTGTTCATCAGTGTGATAGAATATTTGGTAGAAGGATTCTGTTTTGGGCTTAAACTTCTATTTTTTTATAATACCAAATACTGCTGCTGTTACCACCATTTTATGAAACAATTGGAGGAAAAAAACAAATTGGTTATAATGGAAATGGATGAAGGATGGTTTGAACATCAGAAATTTAAGTAACCCCAAAGTATTTGAGATTTGTAATTCAGAGATATATATATATTAGTCATTACCATCTCAAATCATTACTAACACACACAGTATCAAAAATCACACCAGCTCACATTATACCAAAATCCATTAGACCTTTAGGTTAAACTTTATTTTGATGGTCCACTTTGGTCATTCTATTAACTATGAGTAATTTTGCAACTACATGTCAACTAGCAGTCATTATAGTATTAGTAGACTGTCTGCTTAATATCTGCAAACACTTTATCTTGATGCTCCCAACAGACATTCTGACTGTAAGTAACTTTGCAACTACATGTCAACTTATTCTACTAACCCGAACCCTAACCTAACAGTCTACTAATACTCTAATGAGAGTTAGCTGACATGTAGTTGATAAGTTACTTATAGTTAGTAGAATGTCTAAGGTGGACCATCAAAATAAAATGTAACCGGATTTTTATTCCAGGACGTGATAAATGTTTCAACAAAAATTGCCAAATAATCTGAGAGAAATTGGCAAAGAATCTGAGTATGAAGACTCATTCCCAGTGAGATGCACTTCTTCTTCTAGTTCCTTTCTGTTAATTTACAGCATCGTTCTATCCTGAAAGTTTTGTGGCAGCAAATTAGAGGTGAAAAGTTAAATCCATCACTCACATTGACCTTCTGCAGGTCTTTTCCCAGGCCCTGTTCACTGCAGTGGGGCTGAAGCACTGGCACTTGCTCTTTTGTCTCCTCCAGCCATTTCATTAACAACCCTGCGGCTGCTTTGAACTCCTGCAGCTGCTTCTGGCAAGATGAAACCTCCTGCTTCCTGCAATACATAGAACACATATGCATACAGAGCTTTATTAAAGAGCTTGACATCTGGCAAAAAGCACAACTAATATTATATGTATTGTTATACTGTTTTATTACAGCACATGGTTTCTATAACAGTCCTAGCTAATCAAAACCCTCACTTTATACAATTAAATTAATAGTTTTCAACATTGATAATAATCAGAAATGTTTCTTGAGCATCAAATCATCATATTAGAATGATTTCTGAAAGATCATGTGACACTGAAGACTGGAGTAATGATGCTGAAAATTCAGCTTTGATCACAGGAATAAATTAGTTTACAACATATTCACATTTAAATTGTAATAATATTTCATAATTTTTACTTTATTTTTGATCAAAGAAATGCAGCCCTGGTGAGCAGAAGAGACTTCTTGCAAAAACATTCAAAACTCTTTTGAACAGTAGTGTATGTCAAAGCCATGAGAAGCATAAAAATGAATGAGACACTTTGGAATAAGACCGTATTATGATTTGAGGTGTAATCTGTATTAACATTTAACATTTCTGTACAAGTATTGTTTTTAAGCTAAGCGCCTTACTTAATCACTTACTTCTCTGTAACTGTCTCTTTGAAAGCATTAAAGCTGTCTGAGATGTTCTGCATCTTGTTTTGAAGAAGAGCCGCGCTTCCTTCAGGACCAAACCCGCTGAGTTCCTCGGAAAGTTTTCGTAGGGTTTCCATGTCCTTTGCATGCTCAGATAACTCTGCATTTGTGTCCTACAAATAAAGACTTTATTAGATCTTCAAGGTGTGAAACATAAACAGATTATAGGACATAAACAGACAGACTGTCTCTGCTCCAAACTGTAGACAGCTGCCTCACTTTCTATCCATTAAAAAAAAAAATCAATATCCTTTAACTAATTCACAGCCATGAATCATGATTTATATCATTGGACAAAAATTTGTATTGATCTCTGAGTGCAAAATAAGCTATCAATATCTTTAGAAGAGAAAGCCTGTACTTTTGTATGTTCATATCAGTAAAACTTTACAATAAAGTTCCATTTGTTAACATTACATTAGTCAACATGAACTAACACTGAAAAATATGTCTAAAGCATTTATTAATCTTAATTAAATGGGCACTTCACCGCTGGCAAAATGGGCTTTCAAAAAAACGTGGCTGCCTATACAGTAGAAAGACAAAAACATTTTTGAAACCTGTGCTACCTACTAGAGAAAACTGAGAAATAGGCTGTTGTCTTCCCTTTTGCCAAATAGGTAGGAAAACGTCAACACCCATAATGCACCAGTCTGCTATGGGTACACTTACCAGATTCAAATACCACCTTGCTTTAGTAGGGGATACTTCTTAGCAAACTTTTAGTCATAATGGTGCGACTTGTACTGAATTCAAAGAGTAAATGTTTTGCAGGAGTGAGCCTTTACCATAAAGCTGTTTAAAGAGTAGACAAAGTATGATGCAATTTTCAGTGAAAAACCTACCCTTACAATAACTGTTCTTACTGTAAAGTGTTACCTTTATATCCACTATAGGCCAATTTTGTCAACTTTTAGGAGGACACAGAGGGCACCCAGTATAGATTTTGACCTCAAAGCTAATAGAAATGAACCAAAGGCATAAAACTCCAAATAGGTACTGGCTTTAGGAACAGAGTCAGGTTCAGGGAGCTGACAGCATACCTGGACGAGCTGTGAGAGTTCAGCGACGTTCTTTCCTGGCCCGTCTGTCTCTGAAAGAGCCTGTGAGCTCTTCAGCACAAACTGCTGCACCTTCTCAGATGTCTTTTCAAACTGCTCCACCTTGTCTCTGAGCTCCTCCATCCGAGCCATCTTCTGCTTGTGCTGCTCAGAGGCGTCAGTAAAGCGCTGGGACAAGCCCTCCATCTTGGTCTGGAGCAGTGCGGCAGCTGCCGGGTCAGCGTTCTCCGCAAACTTCTTCACTTTTGCCTTCATGGCTGAGATGCTGCTCTGCCTGCTGGACATGTCCTGCTCCAGAGCCTGAAATAAACATTTTTGAAGAGGTTCATTTCATTATTGTGTTCACTAAGTTAAGATTAAAGGTGTGTAAGTTTGCCACCAAATGGAACTGAAGAAATAGTTAAATTATTAAAAAATAATAATAACTAAAATGGCAAATTTAGGTATATCTTTTTAACAGAAGAAAGAAACTCATACAAGTTTGGAACAAAATAAGGGTGAGTGAATGATTACAAAATTTTCATTTTTGGGTGAACTATCCCTTTAAATCGATACAATGGAAGTCAATGAGCACCGAAACTGCTTGGTTCCCAATATTCTGCATAATATCTTAAGTTCTACAGAAGAAGGAAATGCAAAACATGGTGCAAATGATGATAGAATTTTCCTTTTTGGGGGAACTCTCCTTTTCAGTGTGCATGACTTCTGTCTGGTATGTTTTTTCAATGTTAGTTTTGTAAAATATAGAGTGTCTGTGAATGAAAGGTCAAAGGTCACATACTGCCTCCTTGCTAAGTGCATCTGTGATGGAGTTGGAGTCCAGCGGTACTTGTGTCGTGTCCTTCACGCTCTTCTCCACCTTATCCATCCAGGTCATCATCTCATCCAGCCCGTCCTGGACGCTCAGAGAGCGCGTCAGAGTCACCTGCAGCTTCTCATTGCGGTCGCTCACTGACTTCGACAGGTTGTCGTATCTCTCTACGATGTCATCTACAAATAGAGGCATATTTTAAAACATTCGACTTGTGATATAAAGTAAGCTTGGAGAAAAAACATGGTTTTAATCTCATAAATTGTCGTGCATTGATGGTGTGCTAAGCTAACGTGCTAGCTAACCCTACGATGCACCTGTCACTTAGCTGAGCAAATATGTTATTTTTATAAATGATTTTGAAAAGTAAGGATCACTGAAATGTTTCTTGTTTTCAAGAAGGGCATTTGATACAGTTTCAAAGAGGGTGAAGTGAGAAGTTTGATAAAAAAAATGAGGGATTAAAACAGTGTGAATAGAATGTTGTCAGTAATTATAATAAAGACATAAGAAAAGTATAATTAGGGCCATAACCAGGCCAGAGAAGTGTGAATATGTGTAGGGGAGACAGAAACTGAATGGGGCAGTTTGCACCACAAAACAATAGAGACACTGAATGGATGCTTAGAAGATGGCAATAAACATCAGTTAGCATTTTAGAGTCTTCTCAAAATAAAATAGCATGACATGATATATACATGAAATATAACATGGTCAGTCATGTGGCTTTAGCTGCAGTGCATTTTTAGGTTGCAACAAGGCCAACTTCAATTTTCATAAAGATATTTCATAAAAATACATTTCTAAAAACTTTACAAAATTTTGAAGCTATTTATAACTTTTTTTTTCATTATGACAATAATTAATTTTGACTTTACAGTAAACTGCAAAGTGTCTGCTTTCAAATGAGACCTTACTTATGTTTTTAGTACAAAGGCTTCATGAACTGTATCTGTTTTGGTTTGGTTATGCCATTTTTGGGGATTTTTTCAAAAGCGGGGGTTCAGGCTAACAGGTTAATGTAGACAGACGTTCTAGCTTCTAAACTTATGATTTAATCATACATAATTTAAACTGGTTTAATTTTCACAGTTGCACATTATTTTACAGTGGTAGGGTGCTACCAGTATTATTGTAGTATGTTATACTGATATTTTATGCTGATTTTAAAAAATACTGAATAAAGACATTATTAATGAATAAAATATACTTTGATATTACAGTAATGAATTTTTGCGGGGGAGGTGTGGAGATTGTGCTTTATTGTCATGAAAATTCTTCATGATGCTAAAATAGGCCTTATTTTCTTTATGCAAAATGTAATTTGTTCTTTTTTGCCTTACGCTTCTGGTGTGAAAGCCCAGACATGTTTTTGCGTGATTGACTGGTTGACTCACCCACTGTCTCCTGAATCTCCTCTGGATTGGACAGCAGGTCTCCCTCTGCGCTGATCAAGGCATCAGCTGTTTTTCTCAGCGCATCCACCGCAGCCTGACGGGACGTTGTTTGCCCTTGAAGATTCTGGAACAGACCAATGCTTGTTACAATCTACTAATAAGAGTGCAGTCAATAGACTGATTACCGTAAAAGCACAGCATCAGTGGTGTGTGCTCTATATTCATCTCAGTAAGTCATATGAGACAGTGACATGAAAAAAGGTCCTTTAGCACAAGGACATATATACATACAAGGTCAGAAGACAGTAGTACTATACATCCCTAGAGAACAGTAATGGAACATGAATACATTTTCTCTCTATGTATCTGATCTCGTGCTGGTCAGGTGAATGTGGTCTGAGTGCATCATGGGAGATGTAATTTATTTAAGTTTGATTAGCATTGTCTGCTTCTCTATCCATGTTTGCAAGAACAACTAGCAAGTTATTTGTGTCATGGTAAGTCTTCAGTGCTATAAATACACAGAAAAAAATGTAAAATGACACATGTGTATCATGGTTTTGTTTAGTTTGTCTAAAAGCAAATCACTAATTTCAATACTCCCCATAGAAAGAATAAATAAATAAAACAATCAATTTTGTTTAAATAGTATTTTCGATTGACACCAGAATGTGCAGAACACATACTGGCTAGCTGTATTGGTCTTTTGAAGTTGTCTTTTTTATAGTAAACTTAATACTGACTAACAGAATGTTTTTAATTATATTTTAAGTGAAAATTCTAATTTTATATTATGGCTAATTTAGCTTTTTTTATGGTAGAATTAAAAAAAAAAAAAAAAAACCTACATTCATAAGTATGGTTATTAAGTATGGTAGTAAGAATAGTATGGTAGTATTGTCCTAGACTACAGATATAGAAAGACAGTTCACTCGTATTACTACGAATGGGGGAAACTGCAACAAGCAATACAGCAGAATACGTTCCGCCTTCTGAATTAAAACTTTATCAGCAGTTGCGCTTAAGACTGCACCAGCCAACCTAAAATGTTTTTTTAAACACCATTTGAGAGTAATAAACAACATTTATGAAGCAGTTCATGTCAGATATTATTGGTGATCTCAAATATGAAATTTAATCGTAAGTTTGGTGAAAAGTTTTGGAGAATTTGTTGTTTTTGAACTTTTAAAAGATTGGTCCCGAGTGAAATGACTTGCCTTGAAGGGACTTTGTTATGGTATAATCTTTATAATAAATAATATATTTACTGGGGGGGATACTGTATATATACAGTACAGTCCAAAAGTTTGGAACCACTAAGATTTTTAATGTTTTTAAAAGAAGTTTCGTCTGCCCACCAAGGCTACATTTATTTAATTAAAAATACAGTAAAAACAGTAATATTGTGAAATATTATTACAATTTAAAATAACTGTTTTCTATTTAAATATATTTCACAAAGCAATTTATTCCTGTGATCAAAGCTGAATTTTCAGCATCATTACTCCAGTCTTCAGTGTCACATGATCCTTCAGAAATCATTCTAATATGATGATTTGCTGCTCAAGAAACATTTATGATTATTTTCAATGTTGAAAACAGTTGTGTACTTTTTTTTTTTCAGGATTCCTTGATGAATAGAAAGTTCAAAAGAACAGCATTTGTCTGAAATACAAAGCTTCTGTAGCATTATACACTACCGTTCAAAAGTTTGGGGTCAGTAAGAATTTTGATTTTGATTTTTTTGAAAAGAAATGAAAGAAATGAATACTTTTATTCAGCAAGATGCATTAAATCAATCAAAAGTGGCAGTAAAGACATTTATAATGTTACAAAAGATTAGATTTCAGATAAACACTGTTCTTTTGAACTTTCTATGCATCAAATAATCCTGAAAAAATATATTTTGTACAATTGTACACATTAAATGTTTCTTGAGCAGCAGATCAGCATATTAGAATGATTTCTGAAGGATCATGTGACACTGAAGACTGGAGTAACGATGCTGAAAATTCAGCTTTGATCACAGGAATAAATTACTTTGTGAAATATATTCAAATAGAAAACAGTTATTTTAAATTGTAATAATATTTCACAATATTACTGTTTTTACTGTATTTTTAATTAAATAAATGTAGCCTTGGTGAGCAGACGAAACTTCTTTTAAAAACATTAAAAATCTTAGTGGTTCCAAACTTTTGGACTTTACAGTACTGTATATATATATATATATATATATATATATATATATATATTAGAATGCTGGCTTATCTTGCTTTGCGCTTCACATTGCTCATAATGTTCCGGGGATAACAATTAATCCCGGGTGTTCATATGCTGCCATTTCACACTGTACTCCTAAACCCTGTGTTAATGTTCTTATTTGCAGTGTCAGCGTCATTCATTGGACGAACGCTGTATGAGACCTGTTTTCATAAAGGCTCCAGCACTTCATATTATATATTGCGGACTATCAAGTTTATACTGAATTGTCTTTTCAGACTATAAATGTTAGAATGAAACTGTCTATTCTTCACTCCAAATGATGTGTTTTCTGTCACTATTTGACATTTTTCCATTCAAATGCTGAAACGACTGTTTATATACAATGTGCAGTGTTTCTGTGACTGTCCAAAGCATGTGCTAAGCACCAAGCCATAACATTCTAACACCTCATCATTGGCACTGCAATGCGGGGATAACAGCACAAAAGCGTTGCTAATCCGGTTAAAAGAGGGCTTTAGAACGATGATAACTCGGGGTTCAGCACAATATGAAAAGCCTGACACAGTGCCACTATAATTCTGTGAAGTGAAATAATGAAAGTAGATTGTGTTCATGCCTTGGTCTCCTCCAGCTGTCTCTGTAAGGTTTGTGGATCTCCAGCAATGGGCTCCGACTGCTGCCTTCGGGACTCTTCCTCTGAATTACTGAGCCACTTCACCAGAGAACCACTGGCATCTTCATACTTCTTGTACTTGTCCACCACGTCTTTGAGATTGTTTCCAAGCTGATTACTCTGAAACAAATGAGATGTTTTTTTGTTTGTTTGTTTGTTTTTTCAGTTTATTTTTCTTGTTCATCATCTCAAACATGTAATGTCATTTTTTTTTTATTTATAGTAAAAAGATTGGAGGATTTAATAATGTAATGTCAGAACTGACCAGCTGGATATTGTTGATTGTTTGCTGAATTGGAACCATTTAGAGACAAATGCTGCCATCTATTGGTTGTAATTACAAAGTGGTTCATTCATTTCCCATACATCAAAACTAACTAAATGTGTGTGGAAAATGCAATTTTAAGCAATGTTTTAAACCAAAATGTAATTTCTGTAAAATTTGTTTGATTTTCAGGGTACCAGGACATATTCTTTACAGGATTCTACCACTGATTCTACATAAAGATCAAAAAGAGCATTACCTGGGTGTGCAAGGCTTTGTAGCGAGCGGCGGCAGAATCCAGCTTTTCTTTGACTGCAGCACAAGTCCCGGACATATCAACCACCAACAGGCCGTCCGTTCCCCCAGATTCACTACGATCGCAGGCCTTTGCTGCGTCCAGCACCTTCTGACCCGAGATGGTAATGAAGCGCAGGTCTCCTTTATGAGAGATGACGTCTTCAGAGAAACTCTTCTGTCTCTGTAGATTATTACTCAGAGCGTCCAGACCGGCAGCGGGCGTCCCCAGCTCCTCCACCTGCCCGTGGGCCTGCTGTAGCCACGTCTCAAACTCCTCACAGTCACCCTTAAACTTCTGAAGTTCCTCCTGAACAGTCTGGACTTGCTTCATCTGCTGCTCGGCCTGTGTGAGAGAGGCCTCGTAGCGACCCTTCAGCTCTTTAATGTCCCTCTGTAACTTGTCTTTTTCAGCAGGTGACAGGACTTGAGCCTGTTTGTCGAGTAACGCCTGCGCTGACTGTGTGGCTATGATCAAATCCTGCTGTTGGGACAGAATTTCCTTGTGGTGAGCCTGTGGAGATGGAGAATGCGGGCTTAGTAAGTCAATGCATTTAATTGCCATTAAATCTGGATTTTAATATATATATAGTTCAGTGATGAAACTCTAGAGGGCTCAGACTAATAGGTCCTTTATATACAATTTACCACATGGTCTCTGCTGATCCCGCAGCCAATGAAATATCTTACTCAATTAAATAGTCTGGTTCAGTGCTTGTTGTAGGTTAGCTTGTTGTTAGATATCAGAGTTCCCCTGAACCCCTCCACCTCCCCAGCTCCACCTGCCTAGATCTGCTACGGGATTTATGTGTGTCTGTTTATTAAACAGCAACATCTTACATGCTCACAGCAAAGTCCATACTTGCTCTGCAGCAACAATAATCAACAGCAGCAGCGTAACAGATCTAGTCAGCCAACACCAAATACATTAACACTGAATTTCACCACTGTTTTCTGTAATAATTACACTTTTGTATGCTGAAGTGTACTTCTGTTTCACAAGGGTATGAAAAGTCTTCTAAAGAGCTAATGTAAATAAATAATGAAGTACTTACGTGAACTCTATCATACTGCTGGTCCAGGTCCAGGGCTTTACCATCTTGTGTTTTGCCAGTAAGGACACTTGTGTTATCCGTAGCATCTAATGCATTTCCATTAGGATCATCTCCCTCTCCAATTATTCTCTTCATTGATGTATCCTCCGGCATGTTTCCATTCTGTTTACCTGTTTGGTCCTTTTGTATGCCACCCATTTCTTTCTCTTTCCCAATGTTGGAGATCCAGTCTAGAAGACCCTCAATTTTGGTTTTGCTCTCCTCAAGTTGTTCAACAGCTGCTACCTGTATTGTAAAAAATAACTACGATTTACTGAAAATGATCACAGAAATCCAAAGATACTTTTGAGAGCCAGTACAAACTGCACTAAAGTCACTAAATTCCTTTTTTTAACTACCACTTGAATAGTGGTAGAAAAAGAGTTTTTATCCCCCTAACCTTCTCGGTCTCCTGTTTTATAGCACTTGTCAAAACCTTCTCCAGGTCCTTCCTTGACTCTTCTGCCATCTGGTTGAGCATATTCGCTTTGCTCTTCAGTTCTTCCAGTTTGTTCTCAAGAGCCGATATCTGCTCTGGTGTGAGTTTACTGCGATTCTCCTCCAGAAACTTCTTTGTGCTGCTGATGACTTCATTGAGGGCATTGGCATTAGCCTGCAGGTCTTTCTGTAGAGCCTGTGAGACCAGCATAGAGAAACAGTCTTTAATATTCAGCTTCCATCTAAACAGATAAAAACAATATAACACACATAATTAATTGCAACAAGCCACTGTGTTACAATGATTTTACCTCAGGTAAAAGAGTTAAGGGTGTTCCTAGGCATGCAATAATGGTAAAATCATTGTAACACACAGACATGAGTGGCTAATAGCCTATGGCTAATGCACCATTGTTCCATAAACAGTTACATTTAATATTCATTATTAATGTTCATTATTTTAAATATAGGCAATTAACACAGCATGTTTGTCAGGACATTGATGCGCAGCTGCTACAGTATTCTGACTGGTTGTTAGACCGTTGCTCAAGAGCTGCTCAAATATTCAGGATGGTTCCTAAAGTGTTGCTAGGTGGTTTCTATTGCGTTCTATGTCATTGAAAGCTAACTGGAATGCAGTTGTGAAGCCAACCTGACTGAGGTGTTTGGGTGTAGTTGGTAATGCATGTATTTTGTATTTTGTGTGGTTGTTAGGCAGTGGCTATGGTGTTCTGGGTGTTACTAGGATGTTGTTGGGCTGTTTATCAATGCAAGTATATGGATTTTTTTTTGCTCCTCTTTTTCATGTCCCAAACAAAAATATGGTCTGATCATTTATAAATGTAACAGCACACCTTAAATCAATAACTGCCACAAATTGAGTATGATTCATCAGCCTCCATTTAGTTAGCAACACCCAACTTCCTATGATCCAATCAATTCCTGAAGGACGAAATCAAGTCCTGCTCTACTTTCCAAGTTTCACTTGGATATACATCACATTTGGGAAGAAAATACTATTGCATCTTCCATTTCTTGCTGACTTTAACAAAGATCTCCAATAACTTCTATAATGTATGTGTTACATGTTCAAGCGTCAGAGGCTGTACCTGATGCTCTTGCTGGTATTGCTGGAGGTCTCCCACATTCTTTGCACTGGCAGCCTGCTGCTGGTGGCCAATGAGTCGGTTTTCCGTCTGTGTTAGATCATCAAACAGCTCCTGCAACTTTTCTGAAAACTCCCTCTGCTTCTCTACAGCAGCCTACCACATAAGCATTCAGTTAGAAAAGAAACCATTTCCACTGAGAAAAACCACAGCATCAAAGCAAATACTGAGCATTTAACCATTAGCAGTGACTGAGTATGCTGTAAACATGCCAGCCATTCAAAGAGATTTTGTCAATGGTCAAGAACTGTAGGTTAGTGCTGCCTTTACAGCCGGAAAGGATATCCACATTTAATAAAGTTTAGGTCCTTTGGTAGTAAGAGCTGAATAGGTTCAGGAAGCCTGAAAAATGCAAACAGGATCAGAAGAAGTTAAGTTGGTGGCAGTGATCAAGCCATGGCTTTTCTGTGTTGTAAATAAAACAGAAATTGTGGTTAAACTCAGCAAAACACACACACACACACACACACACACACAATGCATTCATGAATAGTGAATTTGGTCTTAGAAATATCATTATAAAACTCTTATGAAAGACCTCAATGACGTTTTTGCCTTTTTTGGAGGAGGCTACAATTTATAGTAAATTTACAGTACAGCAAAAGTAACTACAAATATTCATTACTCATCTAAAATGGCATATCCGCATTTTGGTCCAAATCAATGAATTCTAGAATGTGAACATTTATTATCAATATCAATTGCAAGTAGCAGATCATAGTTAATAGCTGTGGCATAAACAAAACACTATGTTTTTTTCTTTATTTCTACCAATTTCAACAGGAAATGATAACTGCACTCAAGCCACTCTTTGGGGTCCCATGGGTTAATAGGGCAATGGGTTTCCCAACACTTCATACCAAAATACACCACACATCAAAGCAACAACTTTTAGAAGCATCTCCATGCATTTCCATGTGATCAGGTAAATATCAACGGTCAGTGTGATCTCTCTCAGACCTGCTGCTGAGTCTCATCCTCACGGATCTCCAAGTGGACCTCCAGAGTTTGTCTCTGAGTGAACACTCTGTCCATGAGCTCTTTAATGGATCTCTGGGTAGTGCTGAGAGCCCTTAGAAGGTGTCTGCTGTGAGCAGGACTCAGGAACTGAGCATGCTCAGAAATGAAGTTTTGGATATCAAAAGCAGCATCTTCCAGGAGCTGTCGGGTTCCTGATAAGCCCTTCTCTATGTCCTGAATCAGGAACAATAAAGAACATTAAGTAAAACTGTTCAGATGGTGACATATGATGTGGTAGCTGAATAGCAGGATATGATGTCACACTGTATAAAAACAACTTACCTTATTTTGCTGAATCTTGATCTTAATTCTTTCTATGTCATCAGTCTCCATGATATCAAGCTTAGCCACCATCTCAGAATCATCTTGTATACAAGCTGAGATCTTATCAAGAGAGCTTAGCAAATCCTGATATGAGGTTTCCAAATTGATCTGTAACCCATATATGAAAACGTGTGAGATAATATAATTTGCATTATTCTACATTTACTCTTTCTTTCTTTTCTCAAGTAACCTTACTAACCTTCACTGTTTCAATGGCTAGTAGAATAGCATTACTTCGCTCAGCTGACAAGTGGCAAACATCTGTGAAAGCATTCTGTATATCTACATAGACCGTAGTCAAATCTTGGTGGATTTGCATGGGAATGAGTTCATCAGAAGAATTCAGAAGTTGTTCTGCTATGCTCAAATCAGCTGTTAACATGTCAGGGAGAGCAGCGATTTGTGCTTCCAGAGACTAGAAACAGAGTGTGTGGAAGTTGTTGAGGGAAAAGGGAAGGAGTTGTAAAGAAGAGTGACAGAATAAAAGCAATAAGCAACAGACTACAGTAGAGATAATCATGTAGACAGAAAGCACTGGTCAAAGATTAGCAAAAAGCAGGAATATTTGGAGTCAAGAGAATTTCAGTGAAGTGAAGAGAGAGCTTTTATATTATATGCGACAAACCTGAACTTCCTCTAACTGACAATGCAACCCCTCAATGTCTTCTGCTAACGGACCATTGGTCCGCAAGTCGCTTCTTATATCTTCAAGAGTATCGCAATGATCCTGAAGTCTCCCAACACATTCCAAGTAATTCTGGGTGGAATATCTCTGTAAAAAGTACATCATTATACTTACACCACTATCTGAAGATCCAAAACATGCATATGGATGATACAGAATTGATAATGCTATGGTAATCAGAGTCTAACTCAGCTGAGAGTAGTAGAAATACTCACTCTTGGTTCGTCTTCATCTGTTTGCTTTATGTTTGGATCATCTTCCACAGAGACCTGGTTGTTAGAGTTGGTTGACTGGAAGACATCATCTGCAGCAGCGTCATCTGAGGTTGAGATCTTGCTTTTAGTGTCCGAGCTTTCATCTCTCAGGACAGTGTCTCCCAAAAGACTGTTAAGCTCTCCACCCACATCTTCGAGCATTCCTTGATCTCTACTTGTGGAGATCCCCTGAATCATCTCCAGTATATCAGTCTGACGCTTTGAACCACCATTACTCTCATCAGATGGACAATTCTGAGCTTCACTTGGATCAAATCCTTCATGTTTTTTCAAATCCAAGAGGATATCTGGATCCTTAATTATCTCATTTGAGCTGGGATAATTGGCTGGAAAGGATCCAGAGTGGTGCTGAATAATTTCAGTAATGCCATCAATGGCTTGGCATTTTTGGTTTTGAGTCTCGTCCACACTTGTTCCATCCATCTTCGTTTGGATTAACTCATTTAAAAAATCATTGTTTCCCATTGATTTTGGAGCACTTTCAACTTTGGCCCTTGCCATCTGAGGTGAATGAAGATCGTCTTGGTGTGCAGCTTCATCAACCACTGTATCTATACCCTGAGACTGTTTGAAGATGCCTGCCTTTTTCTCGCTATTCTGATCAAGCATGACTCTGACAGAAGGACTTGCAATTTGGGGGTCAGACTGCAGTTCATTGGATTCTGTGAACATCTTGTCTGAACAGTGACCTGAAGTTGACTTTAGAGTTTCTACCAAGTCTTTTACATGTTCATCATTGTCACCTGTAAAGTCGGATTCAGTCGATCTGGTTACTGCAGTGGCCATTGAGGCTACTTGATAACAAAACTTGCCTTGCTCACTTGGGTGTTGTATGTTATGCATACCTCTGCTTGAATCATCTTGACTAGAGTTAGTAGCAATTTCAAGAGGTAATGGCTTAGAATTTACTGTTGATCCAGCTAAATCCTTCAAGTTGAGTTGAAGTCTGTTCTCGGATCCTTTGAAACCTATAGAGTTTTCAATGTCACCATTCTGTTCTACCTTACAGTCAGTTGTGCTTTCTGTACAGTCCCCTCTGGGCTCAGGTTTTGTTATTGGTGCATTTCTGAAGATGTCCTCATAACTAACTGACTCATTTACCCTGTTCTCTGTACAAAATGCACCTGGATCCTCATCAGAGTGCTCATGATCTGGTTTCTCGTTTGTATTATTGGTGTATTTAGCTTTATATGATGCATTGGTCTGAATTGATATATCCTCTTTCTCATTCTGCAAATTTTGATCTAATATGTTGTGACAATCAGTACTTAAATTCACTTCTGTTGCAGTCTCCATTGGTGACTGGACACTTGCTCCACATGAAGACAAGGCTGACCGTGCTTCTGCAAGTGTTCTAATTTGTGCAACATCTTTTACCATTGGAAGCGAAGTGCTCAAGCTCTCAGAGAGCCCTTTGTCGAAATATGCATTTGTTATTGCAGACTCCGCTTTGGACCTGTTGAATTCCTGTTCAGGATTAAGTACACTCTCTGATTTTCTTTCATCAGTGCAGACATCACTTTGTGATGAACATGATATCCCAGAGTCACTCTGTACAGGGCTAACAACCTGACTTGCTATAGTCTCAAGATATGCCACCTGCCCGTCACACGATGAAGGAATTCCAGTTTCACAAGAAACATCAACAACAAAAGTGTCCACATTGTTATTTGGCCTTTTTGATTCATTTCCTTCCAAAGTGAAAATACCTTCTCTTTCATCTGTAGTGTTTATCTCATTTTTCATATCCATAGTCTTGAAATTACCACATTGTACATTACAATCCTCCCCTATTCCAAGAGTCTCTGAGACATCATCATACACGTTATCTTTTGTAGAAATAACTTTAGATGGGATGCCACAAATGCTGGGTAACATAAGATCCTCACTACTGCCCACATCTGATATGTCTGTAGATGCCTGGGTGGCTTCATCTGTTCTTGAAGTTATTTGACCTCCTTTTGCTGAGTCAAGTGCCATAATGTCTACCCTTTCATCCTGCTGTGAATGTAGCATTCCCTCAGCCTCTTGATCATCCAACATTCCCAACCGGTGAGCATCATTTACACTGAGCACAGACTTTGTCTCTGGATCAATGATGGCCTTCTTGATTGCCTCTGAACAGAGAACACTTCTGCTAATATCATCAGTAATCAGACCCGTCTCTAAAGCATCACAAACGCTAATGGTTTTTCCGACAGCTGCATCATAGAAACCGCCCAAAAGGTTCTGCTTCTCCATGATCCGTAGTGCTACCTTACTTGAGATGCAGCCTTTATTGACAGAAGTGTTCAGAACTGACAGTGTAGCACTTTCGTTATCTTTCAAACCATCCTCTTCAAGCTGCAATGCAAGTACTTCTAAGACAGTTTCTTCATCAATAAGGCCTTTATCGAGAGCAGCTTCAAGGTCATACCGTTTTCCTGAGGTGACATCTAAAATCCCACCTTCCTCTACTTGTGCCATAAGAAGATGGATGGCATAATCTCTCTCAACTTTGTCATCCCACACTACCTCTGCATGTGGGAATTCAGAGGGCATATCTGTATAGTTGGCTGTTTCACTGGACGACAGTGAGGCTTTCGAAAGTTTTTCTTGGTCTTTAACGGCATCATTACATTCAGGTTTCGCTACGATCGAGCACAAACTTGTGGCAGTTGCTGCTGTAGAGAAAGCTGTTGGTGGTAACTGCATTGTTGTAGATGGTTGATGGGAATCTATGTCACTTTTGTCTGCTTGGTACTTGTCTGTGTATGAACATGTAGAAACCTCAGGCAGTTTGTTAGTTTCAATTGCATTCAAATGTTCATTACTGCCTAGGTAATTATTACACTTCTGATCTGTCGCTAAGGTGTTTACATCAGATTCAAAGGGTAGAGTAGGTTCTAGGTAATTGTGTAATACTTTCACATTCACTACTTCATGTTCTTCTTCTTTTGTGCTTTCCAAAGTTTCACATATTTGCAGTTCTCCAAAAGCATCATAATCAGCATCCAGACAATCGTCATCACTATTAGGAATGCTGCTGTTCAGTGGAGACTCATGCAAATCTTCTGAAACATTATTCATATGAAGACCACTAATGTCACATTCTGATTCTGATGTTTCAAAGAGTAATTTAGCCATTTTATTTAACTGGCGATCAAAGATCAACAACCTTTGGCCTGACTTTGGATCCATATAGCTATTCATCATGAGGTAGGAAATAAATAACTGTTTCACCTCAGAGAGAGATGGTGCATCTGTGCTGTTTTTGTCACTCATTTCTTTACCGGATGTACAAGTTCCTTCCATCTGTAGCTCCCGCATTACCAGCCATGATGAAAACCTGTTATTCAGTTCATCTATATCAGGAAAAACATCTGGGATTTCTATTGTCTTCAACAACTCTTTTGTAAACGTCTCAATCAAGTTATTCTCCACTGCAGAGTCAACGTCAACTACCTCAGAGGTTTCAGGTATGTACAAGGCTGTTATCTTCTGCCGGTTATGCAGCAGTTCAGACGCCAGTTTGTCTGTGATTATATTTTGCTGAAGAGAGGTGGAGAAAGAGAGGATTTCACCAGCATTTGGCCAAAGGAGACCCATGAAGGCTTTCTGTCTCTCCAGAACTAACAATGCACTGCTAGAGCTTATTAAGTCACACTGAACAGCCTCATCGACTGTAAGTCTCACCCCATTGCAAGGATTAACAATGCCACCATTTTGGGCCTGATGGCTCAATATCTCGCTCGCAGTAGCCTGATCAATCAGACCGTCGGATAAGGCTTCCTCAACAGTCAGCTTTTGGCCGGTTTTAGGGTCAACTATGCCTCCTGCAAACAACTGGGTGCTCAGCAACCGAAGCATGGTCTCTCTATCAATGGCACCCTCGTGCATAGCTTTCATAACGTTAATCTCCCTCCCAGATGTCAGGGATATAGTTCCATCTTTTCCACGTTTCACTGGAAGCAGGCGAAGTCTTGTCGGCTCGTGGATCAGGCTCCTTTCCAAAAGCTGACTAAGTGTGACTTTTTCTGCAGTGTTGGGGTCAATCAAGTTCTTCCAAGTGTCCTTTCTCTCTAACATCTGGATAAAGAGTGAGTGGGGTATCAGGCCAAGTTGAAAAGCCCTTTCCAGATGTAGGATATCACCGGTGTATCTTAACCCTCCAGTCGCTAGCTGGATTTCAATTATCTTTATAGCTGTTTGCACAGATATAGCCCCATTTTCCAGGGCTGTTATAACTGGCAATGGTTCGAAAGCAAACTGGGGGGCCTGAACACATTTTATAGCTTCATTCAAGTCTTGCAGTTGCTTGAACATTGTGTCATCCACAAGTTTGTTCTTGAATGCGTCCTCTAAGTCCATGCACAAGTTCTTTTCAGGCCAAATGAGTCCGGAGTTTATAAGTTGAGCCTCTAGAAGACCAAGTCCTGTGTTGTGGTCAATGAGGCCACTGTTCACCGAGCAACACACAGACATGACAGCTCCACTTTCAACATCCAGAATCCCTTGGATGACCTGCAGTGCCTGGAAAGAGATAAAAGAAATCAAGATGTTTTTGAATGTATGTTCAAACATAATCACTAGAAATTTGGATAACAATATTAGTTATAAATTCGATCATACATACTCACCCAACAGTCAAGTCTACGGATTGTAATAGCTCATGTGCAAAAGTCATCAGCAAGAGAAATGGGACGCAATAAAAGCTTACATGCATCTGTGAACAGAACTATCAGTATTTTGTAGAACAACACAGTTAGAGAAAACACGCAGAGCATTATGTTATTATGTGCAGTGTGGTGAACCTCATGTAGACATGGAAAAGAGTGTCCTGCTGTGAAGAAAGAGTGAGACTGGCTGACATGCAAAGTATGTTTACAGCATACTCAGTTTACCATGAAGTTTTAAAACACACACAAAAAAGTATTTTTTTGCCATCTTTGCAGTGGTGGCATTAAAAAGTTAGAGTGGCTGAGGCTTTTGGAAACTGTCTTACCATGCTACATATTTCAAGCTGTCAAAACAATGTTAGTCATGCAGTTGGAGAGAAAGTTTACACTTTGCACACAATAATTACCATATATAACCACCATTTGGTTGGCAGTGGCAGAATATCTCACCTGATCAGCTGAAGAAGTTGCATCTGCACACTGTTGAGAGAGCTCGCTGTAGGCCTGATGAAGAGATCTTAGCTGCTCTTTTGCTTCTTGCTTTTCTTCTTCTGTCATTCTATTAAAAGACAACAAAAATGCCTTTCGTGAAACCACAAAAAGCACTTAAAAATGAGAAATTAAGTTAAACAACACAAACAAGTGCACTCAAATAAACAAGCCACAATTCATTCTATGCAAATTCTTCCCCCGTTGACATTATAACATACTTGTCACTGTGTTTGGTTAGCATCAGCTGGGTAGTTCTCAATGCTTCTCCAATTTGTTCCTTCTTTGTCACCATCTCCTCCATTGAAATCTATAATATAACATGACAATGAACAGTGTTTAGCAAATCACAGTTAGGTTAAGATTAGTTGCACTTTGAAAACCACTTCATCCAACATCTACTGTAGGTTATTTGAATTCAGACAAATGTTTTGTAAGCAACCACTACTCATATAATTTGCAGAAAATGTGGGGATATGTCACTATAAGAGTTAAATTATTAAATTTTAGTCCAAAAGTTTGAGACCACACTGAAAACCTGGGATTCAAAATCTAAATTAACACAGTAAATAAACAAAGTTTCATGATTTTGAATATGTTAAAAATATATAATTTCTATACATTCATTCTCAAATCCTCTGTAGGAAGTTGGAGCCTATCCCACACACACAACTACGGACAATTTAGGGCCAGATTTACTAACAGCTTGCACCACCGCAAACCATATTTTGGTGTTAAAAACTGCTGTCAGGATTTACTAAAGACACTTTTTTAGCGATGAAAAGGCGTGGACAGTTATTTTTTGCAGCTGGCCTTATTGCATATGCATTTGTAGGAGTTTCCCTTTCAGACGCAAAATTAATGGGAGGAGAGTATTTAAATGAATCCTGCAAGGTGATTTACTAAGGTTTGCACTAGTCAATTTACTGGAATTTTCTCTATTATTTAACGTCCCCAAAAAAGCATGTATTAAACCAGACATGTTTAATTTGACCTGCTCCTGGCAGATTACGTTGGTCATTATGGAAATTATCCGGTTGCGTCTGTGTTCTTTAGTTTGCGTGTCATCAGTAGATCATGTGCAGAACTTTTCACTCCCATCGCACTTTTTTGGAATTGCATTCTTGTGCTAATTTGCCCTGTTTAGTAAATCTGGCCCTTAGCCTCTTCAGTTCACCTGTGGTGCAGGTCTTTGGATTGTAAAAATCAGAGCGCACATAAGAAACCAACGCCGACACGGGGAGAACGTGCACACTTCACACAGAAAGGCCTCCTGACTTGAAGCAGGATTTATACCAGGGACCTGTTCAATTATTAAACTTACCAATTATTTATAAATATAATATTTGTAAGTTGCTTTGGATAAAAGCATATGCTAAATGCATAAATGTAAATTTAACCATTTACAGATATTGTGACACTGACCATGTGTGCTCCTTTGTACAAAAAGAACTGCTCCTACTTTACCACAAAATTCACTTATTAACATTCACATATCATGCTAAACAACATGATCAACAGATTTAACACAAACCTGTGGAGTCCATGTCAGCTTGTGTGCATGCTGCTATTAAAGGGTTAGTTCACCCAAAAATGAAAATTTTGTCATCATTTACTCACCTATTTTAAAGAATGTTGGTAACCAGACAGTTGACGGTAGCCATTGACATCCATAGTATTTTTTTTTTTTCCTACAATGGATATCAATGGCCACCGTCAACTGTCTGGTTACCAACATTCTTTAAAATATATTGTGTTCAACAGAAGAAAGAAACTCATAAAGGTTTGGAACAACTTGAGGGTGGGTAAATGATGATACATTTTTCATTTTTGGGTTGAACTTCCCCTTTAAAGCAAATACAGATTCTGAAATCCATTTTATTTTTTCAGTTACACTTTTTACTCCAATTGTTATGGTGATCATATGATTTGTAATGGGGGGAGAGAGGCAGAAAATGCGAAATACAGGAATTTCCACAAGTGGTCTCAGACTTTTGGATCCCATTGTATTTTTAAAGACAATTTGCCATGTTTATATAAACATGAAGGTTGAGTAATCAGTCTTTTGTTTGGAGAAGTATTTAGTCTGTCATTAGGGATGTGACATTGTAGAAGGATGAATAGTCATTCTGACACAGCTTTCTAACTTGGGAAACAATTTATTTTACATGGCATGTAAATTGCTCTCTGCTCTTGGTCAGTCATCAGTACATTTACCACCTAAATTACTTGGCTCAGACAACCAAGCAGCTCTCCAAAATGAGTGGTGTGCAAGATTGTGTTTGATGAAGTGTAGAGATATAGCAACGTCACTAGTGCAGGGAATGATTTAACCACCATAGAGCACAGAAGGCCCAGTGTAATTTGTACAGTTTATCACACTGTACATGCACTGTATGTTGTTAATGTGTCTGATAGAGCCACTTGTGTGCTTGTGGATGCATTTCCATCACTGTTGCACCTTGTATAAAATGGGAAATTGCCTGATGGCTGGTCCAGATGTGATCAAAATAGTGATTATGGTGATTAAATAAATCACAATTTGAAATGAAAGGGTAGACACATCATGGGTAAATATTTTATGTGAAATGTGGGTGGATAATAAAAGTAAGCAACAAGTATGTGAACAACACAAACATATGAAGAGATACACAATTACAATCTTTATTCAGAAAAATAACAATGTAAATGTGTTTTGATGTGTCTGACATATTAGCAAAGTTTTGAAATGTCAAAAAGGTCAGTTCCCTATAATGTTCACTATGTTGACAAGATGCTGACATTAAAACAGCTACAGATAAACCTGTTAAAAACGAAGAGAAAATAATTGGGTAGCTTGACTTGTTTACCTGGGGTTTACTAGTGCTCTCAGTGCTGGGTTTACCATCACTTTGAGCTTTTCCATCTTTGTTCAGATTCGTTTTCATACTGGACATCCAATTCAATAACTTGTTAACTTTATCGCCATGTTCTTTCTTCTCATCCTCAACAGACCTCTAAAATCATTGAAAAGAAATTGTAGGGTCGATTAAAAAACAATGTAAAACATTCATTATCAGCGCAATAAATCCTGTGTTTGAATGCAATATACAATAAGGAATTAGCAGGTCTATTAAGCTCCCAGCCATTTTACATGGAAGCATGCTTGGCAATAAATTAAAAATGCCATCAAAAAGAAAAAATGGATCCATAAGATATGAGACATTTTTAAACAATATCTTACAGTTGAAAAAAAAAAATCCCATATTTTTTCTAAAGACTGCCATTTTCACCATTTTGACCATTATGGTATTTTTTCAGGATAGAAAATATATATTTTTCTATATTGGATAATGCTCCATCATAAAGTGTTGCAAATATACTAGCTATGTCAATTGCTTTTTCTGCTATATACAAAACATTCACCAAAAAACAGCCTGATTTTAGATGTCCAGAAGCACATCAGAAGTGCCGATAGGTCCAGAAGTATTGGAAAGATGAAGTATTGCCAGTACTATGGGGCTTTGTTACTTCAAGAAGGACAAACCCAGTGTGGCTGTCAAAGACACTCTTTTCTAGAGCTTCCTTGAAAGACATTTTTCTCTTGGTTTTGGGGCAAGTGATACATTTCGAATGGGAACTGTCATGTTGAAGATGTGCAGCAGTTGCTTTGTCGATCAAACAATTCTGTATGCCATCCTCCAATGAGACTCTCTCTTGGCTCTCTGGGTTTATGAGCCCACCTGTTACGAGTTGAAACTCAAGACACCTCACTGCAACATCTTTTGGGAAAAGGTTCTCTTGCATTGCCTGAGCCACAGTCAAAGTCTTTCCATTTTGAGGGTGAATGAAACCATAGTAGGCTTGCTCACATTGCTGGATCTGTCTGGCAAAACCTTCATCTAAGAGTCCTCGATGCTGTGCTTCTGTAATCAGAACCCTTTCTCCAGACGCTGGATCACAGATGCCTCCAGTGCAAGCCTGGGCTTCTAGCAACCTCAATGCGGTGAGTCGGTCCACAAGGTTCTGCTGGTGTCCTTTGAAAACCGGGAGTCGTTTCTTCAAAGAAACATCCCAGAGTCCTGCAACAGGACTGTTTGAAACTTTAAAGGCAACTCTTCTGGAAATCAAAAGATCAGCAAACTCGGAAATGCTGAGCTGACCACTTCGGTAGTTACTGAGCTCTTCTGCTTGGAGAATTTTCAGACTAAGAGCATTTTCAATGCAAATCTGCCGTCCACTCTTATGGTCTGTTAGGATGTGTAAAAGATTCCTACTTGAGTCCATGATTGTTATCTCTTGCCATTCGCTCTCTTGTTGAGAGAGAAACAGGTAAGTTCTCTTGTCAATGTGACCAGACTTATATGCTTCATAGGCTGACATTTTCGCACCATTAGAAGTGTTGATGACCGATATTCTGTGTTTGCTGGAAGGTGAGAGGGTGAAGAGATGCTGGTCACCAAAAGGAAGAAGATATACTCCACCGTTGATATCATATACACAGATTCGGAGCAGTTCGCTGTAGTATGCCTTCTGCCCTGTTTCTGGATAGTGAAAATCTTTTGGGTTACTGACTGGGTCATAGAGACTTTGAAAGGTGGCTTGATTTATGAGCCCCTGCTCTAGTGCACAATCCATGGGTAACCTACTTCCAATTAACGGATGAATCAAACCTCCAGTGGCGATCTGAGTTTCCATTATTGCTTTCCCTCTATGTCTATCAAGAATTCTCTCCTCCATAGCCTGAAACACTGACAGAATCTTCCCAGCATGAGTATAGCCACTGACTGCTTTGTAAGCATCACTTATTTTGTCCTTGAGATCCTCAGTAATGATACCTTTCTCAAAAGCATCTGAAGGAGAGTAACCTTCGCCTGTCACAGGATCAATAATGTATCCTGTGGCAGCTTGCGCTTCCAAAAACTCAACGGCATAGGTTTTAGATATGAATCCTCCTGCAACAGCATCAAGGAAGGACAGCTTTTTCTTGCTAGACTCCATATAAACACCTGAAATAGAGGATGGTTTACCAACAAATTGAGCAAGTGATGCTTCTATCTCCTCCATAGTGATGAGGCCTGTTTGCAACTTGAGTGCAATTTCCTGAGAAATTATTTTTGTTTTGATTAACTTTTTAATACTTATCCGTCCTCTGAGACCTTGAATTTTATTGGAAGAAGACTCAATTTTCAGCCCTTTCGATTTACTTGTTATAGGCGAGTCAGAAGCAAGATTGATGGAGGACTCAGAATCATTGATATTGAATGAAACAGTCTGGCTTTTACCAGACCTGCCTGAGCTTTTCCTGAGTATAGGGTCAGTGATGTCACTCTGACTGTTACCAACCATTACTTGATTTGTGTGTATTTCAAACGCATTCGAATTCTGGAGTGGAACCGAATTTTCTGTCTTCTTGGTAGCATATTCCAGAGTTCTCTCGTTGATTACTTGCATTTTGGTTTGCTTGACCTTTTGTAGCTCCTCCAGCACTTTTTCCTTTTCCAGTGTAGCTATCTGCAAGCATGAGATCATTTATGCAATTAGAGCATGAAACCTAAATTGAAATGTAGACTCTATGATGATGATACCATACTGTAAATTCATTATATATTACATTACATTTATATATATTTATATATTAATACATATTTTTTGAATTAAGAATTAAGGTGAAGTATGTGATTTCTGCACTAATAGAAAAAATAGAACCTCTCTCCCCCACTGCTTTTATTCCCAAAAGTGAGCACTATTTGCCTCATGCAATTATTGCGCTATTACCGTCTGGGGTACAAGTAGTGAACAAGTAGTGAACAGCAATAATTTTTCAAATGATGATCAAATTCTGGAGAAGAGCAGGAAGGACAACTATCAATTGACTTTGGTGCTTTCAAACTTTTAGTGCACACTTGACGTCAGAATATGGTTTGTTTGGATAATGTGAACCCTGTTTTCAGAACCCGGGTGCACTGCACACCTGTAACCCATGACTGAGTCCACTTAAAAAGGTGGTCTGGGGTACTCCGGTGGGGTTTACTGCTGATATGAATGCTATTGTTCTAAATCATAGAAGTGAGCTGCTATTGATGACGCATGATTGGTCAAATTGTGTCAGTGTGTGGTCACTCACTTTCTTGACAAGTAGGATTGATGCACTGCAAGCAGAGAGATAAAGGTTTATTATTTATAATTTCCTCTCACCTCAGCAGAAGCCGACTTCCGCATTCTCTGGAACCTTTGCGGCAGATAGACCAAAGTATAAAAGTAAGGCGAGTAAACCTGTCTATTTTCCTGCCTTGTCCTGCATTATCATTACCTAGCAACAAGGGTAAACAGCTGCCAATTTGATGACGCAAGCGTACCGAGGATCTGACCCACAAAACAGTGTGAATAGAATACAAGAGGAGCAACTGACCAAGCAATGGAACCAAGAGTGAAAGCACCTTTACTTATAGTTGTCTCTGCACGTCGTTAAAACACAAAGAAATCACACACTTCACCTTTTAATGAATGTTTTCACAGACAACTGTGAATGCACTTGAAATCGTACCTCAGAGCTCATTTTCATTTTCTTTAGTTCCTCCTCCAGGCTCTGTTTCGCTTCTTCGTATGACACAACAATTTTCTGAGTCAGCTGAAGTTCAGTCTTGAGCTTTGCCAGCTCTTCGTCTTTTGCACACTGATGATTGGCTTGTCCAAGTGCCTCCAATTCTTTTAGATGCTTCTGCTCAGAGTTGACTGCTACCTCAAGCTTCAGATTCTTCTCCTGTAGAGACTTCATTTCATTGATGTAAGAGACAATCTGTTCTTTTAGAGATCTTGCTTCCCTTTCTGAGATGTCCAATTTCTGCTCAGTCTCTGCCAACATTTGCTTTAACCTTGATATCTCATTTGAGCTGTCTTTGTGAATATTGTCGAGTTGAAAAATATTGGATTTGACCCTGATTTTTTCAGTTTCTAACTCAGAAATTTTTGATTTTGCTTTGAGAAGTTCAAGGTCAAGAATTCCCCTCTGTCTGTCAGATTCGTCCAACTGAATACGTACATTGCAGAGGTGTTGTTCAGCTTCCTGTTTGGCTTTTGTTGCATTAGCAACAAATGCTTTCAGCTTCTCCACTTCTTGAGACAGGTGCTTGTTGTCTCTCTCTGCAGTTTCCACAGTATGAGAGTGCTCCTTTGATTTCCTCTCATGCTCCAACTTTAAGCGTGATTCTTGCAGTGAAAGCTTTTGCTCCATTTCAGCCTGCACTAACTGCAGTTGAGTCTCATAGCCTTTCTTTTGTAAGTCGAGTTTACCTTTGAGATCATCGAGCATCTTTTTACAGTTTTCCAATTGTTCACCAAGCTTTTGTGACCTCAACTCAGCAGCTGCCGTTTGATTTTGCTTCTGCTTAAGCTCTTCCTGGGTTTGTCTCAACTTCTGCTTAAGTTCTGATGTTTGGAGAGTTAAACTTGTTATTTTGTCTTCCGCAGCATTTCTATCCTTTTGAAAAGTGACTAGTTCTTGTTTTAAATTTAGTACAGATTTATCTGCGCTTGAGCTCAACTCTCGCATAACAGAACTTTTCCTTTGGAGTTCTGCCTCCAATTCTTTGAATTTGGACTGACTTAACCTGTTTTCTTCAGTCACCCGCTGTAGCTCATCTTTTGTTCTTTTTAGAGTGGAACTAAGATCATCAAATTCACATTTTAACACCTGTAACTTCTGGTCAGCGGTTTGCTTATCCCTCTGAAGAGATGAAATGTCCTGTTTCAGGCTTACGGTGGCTTTTTCTGAACTTCCACTGATCCTGCTAATCATCTGCTTACATTTCAAAAGCTCATTTTCAAGTTCTCGCACCTTTGACATGCTCTTCTTACCTTCAGATGACTCCCTTTGAGATTCTCCTATGGCTTTTTTTAAAGCCATGTTCAGGTTATTTATCTCGACTTTATGTTCCTGAATCTTCTGATTAGCCAGATTCCTCTCGGTGGTTATGGAACTCAGCTCTGCTTTGAATTTTGAAACATCTTTTTCATAGTTGGTGATAGTCAATGTGAGAGACTTGATCTTCTGCTGTAGCTCAGTTGTCTTTATGGCTTCTTCATTGTAATCTTTAAGTTTGATCTGAAGCTCATGAGATACCTGTGTTTTATTCAGAAGTTCCTCTTCAACTATTTTTACCTGAGATTTTGCACTTTCTGCCTGGGATCTGAGTATATTAATTTGCTGTTCCTTACTGTCAATCTCAATGGATGCTCTATCGAGTTCTGCTTTCACATTTTTAATGGAACGCTCACTGTCCATGTTAATCTTCTTGAGTTCTTCTACTTTCTTAGCAAGCTGTGTCACTTGCACGGAACTTTTCTGAAGCTCTAATTCAAGGTTTTTGATTTTGTGTTGAGCTTCCTTCTCTGTTCTTGTCTTCAGATTGATTTCTTCTTTGGCTCTCTGCAGTTGCTCCTTCAAAACCTCTGCTTCACCTTTCAGGGTTTTAATCTTTTGGTCAGCGTGTGATTTGTCTTGCTGGATTGACTCAATACTTACCTTAAGATGTCGGGTATCACTTTCCAATAACTGATTCTTTCTATTAAGTTCATTGACCTTGAATGTCATCTGCTCTACTTCAGTCTGTTTGGAAGACAACTCATCTTCCAGGCACCTCAACTTATGAGTGCTCTCCTGTTCAAAGGAGGTCCACTGTAAAAGTTTTCCTTGGTTGACCTTGAGCTGGTCCTTAATGCCATCAACCTCTGTCTTCTGGAATAGCACTCTCTGCTCCAGAGCCGATTTGTCTCTTTGGAGAGACTTGATTTGTTCTTGATACACGTAGACAGACTTTTTCAGTTCAGAAGATTCTTGTCTTAACTCCTCTGCTTTCTGTCTCATGTTGGACCTATCTGCATCCATTTCCACTTGAAGCTTCAAAAGCCTGTTGTTTGCCTCATCTAAGAGTTCTTTAAAACGTTGGGCTTTCTCCTCAGCCACAGTTTTGTGGACAATGACTGAGTTCAATTCAGACTTCAAGGTCTTGATCTCATTCTCAGCTCGCTTCTTGCTCATAATGAGCTCTTCCATTTTGCGTTGCAGAACCTCTGCCTCAGCTTCAGAATGGATTATTGAAGAACTGGTTGTAAAGGTTGACAGTTGTGAACCTTCTTTGGAGAAACCCAACAAGGATTCACCTTGCATCATTCTGACTTCTGACTTGTGGGCCAGATCCATTTCCATGATTCTCACCTGGCTAATGAGCTCTGCCTCGGCATCTTCCTTAGCCCTCAGTTCTCGCTCTAATGTACGACTGTGCTCCTCCAGGCCCTGTACATCACTGTCCTTACGACGTAAATGATCTTCCAGCTTCTTACGGGCTAATGTACTTTCCTCTATGCTCTTTTTAAGGTTGCGGAGGCTATCTTCCAGGGAGGTCTGTTTGGCTTCTGACTGCTGAACCTGTTGTCGAGCTCGATTCAACTCTTGCTCGATGGAACCCTTGCTTTTGATCACACCTTCTAATTCAACACGATATTTCTGGGCCTCATACTCAGCCTTTGACTTCTGTAAGGTCAAGTCCTCAATTGACTTTTTCTGTATCTCAAGGTCTGCTCCCAAGATGTCCAGCTGCTGTTGCCTGTTAGAGAGCGATGCCTCGAGTTCCAGTACCTGACGCCGGAGCCTGGTGATCTCCTCTTCACTTGCAGCTTTCTGCAGCTCCACGCTCTCAGTCCAGCTTAAGTACTCCACATTTTCCAGTGATTTCCTCCTCTGAAATGAAAGATACAGTCATCCTCCAGTCAACCACTTGGGAGAGAAAAGGCGGTTCTTGCCCACTTACCAATAAAAGGCTGAAAAACCACCACCATCACGTATTTGCATGTACTCTTCAGCGTTTTTCCAGGACATGCTTTCCCAAAGGTCAAAGTCACCAGCAATGATACAAAATACAGCAATTTGTGCTATTTTGTATCAAAATAAATCTCCAAGCACTGAGCAACATTTTGAAATGCAGAGTGTAATAAAAATTTGTCACTATTCTAACTGGTGAATGAAACATGGCTGGGAGCATAGCCTTGCTAAATAACATGCAATAAAGCTGCTACAAAGCAAAAAACAGAAAGGTAACATTAGCATTTCAGCTATGGTGCTGATGCTAATCCACTCTATTTGATGAAGCACGAAGGACAATAACAAGTCAACAAATGCCCTACCTCGTCCTCTTCCGCCCTCTTCAGTGTTTCACCTGCAAACTTCACATACTGTGTCATGAGAGTGACCAGGGCTGTGTAACGTGTACGAAGGTCCATAAACTGAGGAGGGAAACAAAGACAGACATACTCATACAACCTGAATAGAATAGCAGTGTAAGCCTATGAAAATAGGTCATATTTATCTCGTACCTCTTGCTGGATGACATCAGAGGAACTCTGCATCTTCCTCCTCTTCACTGGGGATTTATGCTGAGAGTCAACCATGGCTCTATAAGTCATCAACTGCAGTTCATAGTCCTTAAAGAAGAACAAGGTTGTAACAAACAGTATAAACTTAAATAAAAGTTTGGTTGCTATGTGCTTAATTGCTATATTGTTATATCGTTTCCCTGGGAATAAAGTATTTTTGGGTATAGCATTTCCACATAAAATTACTATAATGGTACTATGGTAAAGTACTGGTGTCATATGGTAATAACATGGTACTACATGATTACAATATTCACATGAGACAGTATACCATAGTACCCAAAGATTATTAAAATGGTACCATATACTTCATAATGTAGAATATTTCCAAGTTTGTCTTACTTTCACTCCAACTGCATACTGCTCTGAATACTTCTGGCACTCCTCAATTTTGCTCTGTTTTTGCTCGATTTCTGCAACCAAAACCTAGAAACAAAACAAATGTCAGGATTAAATGCTAGTAAACTAGATACAATTTACCAAATAGTTTTTTTTTTCTTCGTACTTTCTGTTGGTTAAGGAACTCGGCTAAAGCCTTGCTGTCCTCAGGCTGATTCTCTTGGGCCTTGAGTTGCTTGGCTTCCATTTCTTTGCTCCATTCATCCAGGCCGTTGTATGTGTCTTTGTAGTATTTAAGAGATTTGCTAATGCCTTCCAGGTCTCGGAGCCTAAACACAATGGAAAACAAATACATCGTACATCATGAACAAGATAAATCATGCAATATCAAAATAAATGCCCATGCATTAAGCTACATGCATTCCTTTAGCTCAAATGGTACATTGTGGTGCTAGCAATGTCAAAGTAATGGTTTGATTCCTGATAAAAAGTATACCCTAAATGCAATGTGGCGCTTTAGATAAAAGCGTCTGCCAAATACATAAATATATATGTTATAAATAAATGAAAAACACACTAATCCCTGCAGCAGGGGCAAAAGAATCAACTTAATGACCTGTTTTCAATCTGAGAGTGGATGTTTTGCCAGCGTTCTTTGAGCTGGTCGGCCTTCTCCTTGTGCCAATCCAAATCAAAGTCTCTCTCGTTGTGTGTTTTGAACATACGCTCACTGACCACTCGTGCCTTTTGCAGCTCGTCCTCCAAGTCATGGAATACCTCGCGTCTTTCATCGATTTCAGACCTCCATTGCTAAAAAATCAAAAGTGTTAAGTCAAAGATGTTTCATGACTAAACCATCAGTAAGATAGAGACAGCTTTTTCAAAGTTACAATGAGAGTTTTTACCTTAAGAGTGCTCATGACACCATCGATAGATTTTAAATTAGCATTGACTGTATCCTCCTCACACAACTTGGCTTCATAAAGTTTGACCAGAGCTTCGGCACTCTGACTGTGTTTCACCACCAAGCTCACTGTCTTCATCCTGAGGGTAAAAGATAATCAAGTCAGATAGAAATTATATAGAGGCCCTTTCTAGCCGTTCCTACAGTATAATGCTGTTCATCTTTCTTTAGTGTGTAATGTTGCTGTTTGAGCATGAAAAAGCTCTGCAGAGTCACAAAGTCCCTCCATCATTCTCTTAATCAGTGTCAGTGTTTCTGAACTCCCTGAAATGCCTCCATTGTAGTCTTGAGTTTTCTTCACAGTATTCCTCATTTAAATAATTCATAAGCAGAATAAATGGGCAGGGCCTGGTTGAGTTAGTTAGTAGTGTGTTAAAACTGGCAGTTACGGTAAGGGGCGGGACATCTACTAACCACTAGGTCACATCAGTAATACTTGCCTTAACTCTTTCAAACACATCTCATTTAGGCACTGAGTAAAGACTCACTTCTCCAGGTAGATGCAGCACATGGAGTAGACCTGGTTCGTGCTCTGGGTGAGGATGTTGAGCTCAGAGGAAAGCGTGGGGACGGATGGAGAGGCAGCTGCTTGCCTGAGAAAAACTTCACACTTCTCTCTCAGGGTCTCCAGGTCTTCCTTCAACCTATCCAGCTCTACCTTTTTTTTCTGAAATGTGTGAGAAGGAGAAGCCAGATGCATTAAAGAAATTGTTTTTGATTCAGGATCCAGATTTAACACTGGACGTCAAGTGCTGATCCAAAAACAGAGCTGAAGATCAAACCTCCTGTTCAGTGATGCGCAGCAGACACTCCTGCAGGTCATCTCTGTCTAGCGGAGTACGGATTTTCCGGATCAGCTGTTCCTCATGACCCTCCACACGCATGCGGAAGTTACGCACCTCAGTTATGAAGTGGTTGAACACAGACTCCTCGTGTTCTTCTGTTGACCACCAGAGGGCAATGTATTACATCAGTCGGACTCCTTGATGTCCATACAATAATTTACAGTTTGTTTCTTTCTTTTTCTTGGAGAAAATACAGTGAAAATGTAGCTAGTGACAACACAACTAAGCCTAATTAATCTTTAACACTTGTGTATGTGCATGTAAATGTGATCAGTTTTGTTGACAATTCATTATTAAATTACAGGCAGCAGATATAGTTAACTTATAAAACCTCACAATAAGAGCAACAAAAACAAAAAGGACCCAAAAACACTTGCTCTCTAATTTCAAATGTTGATGAGGAGATCTGTGCATGGATAAAACATCATTCCTTATAGTATTAACAATCTACTTAATAGGCTTAGGAGAACATGTGTTTCTACCAGGCACCAATCACTGCTAATTCAAACGTATAGTTCAGTTATTCTCTGAGCAGCCCCATATTTCACTACTCACATTTGATGTTGCTTTCCTGATATGGCCACTGTCTTTGAAAATGCATGATTTCTGGTCACTTTGTTGTATATGCAGGTGTGTATGTGTACAGTAACTTGCCTCTCTCTGCAGATTTGAGGAGTTCCTCGTAGTACTCCTTACAAGCCAGAACCTCCTTTTCCAGCTGGGCACAATCAGCCACTGTGAAAACATCCGATTCATCGCTGTCCCGCAGGAAGTCCTCAAAGTGGGACTGCAGGCTGCTCAGCACCTGCTCGTGATCACCTGGCAACAGGGTCTTGATCTAGGGAGGGAAATTACCATTACACGCTCACTAGGTTTTAAAACATAACTTAGTCTCAAGGGACACGCAAACAGAAGATCTGTACCGAGGCAACAGTGCTTTTGCGGATGGCACGGATGTCAGTCATCAGATAGTGCCAGGACACGACGCTCTTCATGTTAATGTGAGAGTGATGCCACAGAGCCAGAACATTCTGATAGAGCTGCTCAATCCTGATGGAGTGAGAGAAAAAGTATAATATTTAATATCCAATATTTGTGAGTAACTGCCATTAAGGTGAAAGGGAAGGATACAGGACAAATATAGAGACTTCCCTCCTTTGTTTAAACTAGGGCTGCACGATATTGAAGAAAAATGTAATATGCTTATCACATAAAACACTGCTTAGTCTTTGCTGTATGATAGAAATATATAATGATTCTTATTAAAGCTAAACAAGTTATTCAGTCAAGAGTGAGTGATTTCCTCTTTGTCTTTTGTTGTTTGTTTGACATTAAGCACACAGACGGAAGCAGGTTTATTAGGCTGCTGTCACTTTAAGAGCTGCACGGATCCAATATACTGATACATGCACACTTTCTTTCTCAACTGTTTAGTCTACTTAGGACATAACTGACTGTGTTTACATGAATACTCACCAAGATGGGCATTTTGACATTATTTTGTGAGTATTTGGCCATATAAGCTGCAGAAGATAACTGAATTCGGGATTACGCGCTGTCCGAGAGGCAGCATTGAGCATGTCACACGTGTGTAACAGTCATTTCTAGCCTACGTTGACCTAAATTTTGGACTTTTTGTAATCTTCTGGAAAATTAAAATTATGCAGTTATCATAAGCCGTTGCGATATGCATATTACGATATGTACATCTGTGATATTTCAATAATTTCGATATATATTGTGCAGCCCTAGTTCAAACAATTACTTAAATGCTGTATTTTATCATATTTGAACATAAATTGGTAAATTTAATTCTAAAGCTAGCATGAAATGAAAATGCATCTGTTTTCTAAATGCAGGTTATGCATCTTATTAACAATTAATCCGTGCATATGGGTTATATATTTTTTTTAAATGTCCTCGTAATATTTAATCAGAAACTCATTAGACTCTGTTGACATATGCAGGACTCTCCAATCATTGAGTGTGCTTAAACTCCATCCCTGCAAGCTCATCTGCATACGCCCACATCCCATCATCCAATCAACAACCAATGCATAAAACCAAATCGTCACCCTACTTTTTTTCCCCGATAATCTGTTATACTCAGATGTACGTCACAATACAAAAGATCTGTCGCTACTTCCATTTCACAACTTTTAAAAATAAAGAAAAACAATCAAATGGATTCCCAGAATGTCCTCACCTGCTTGCCATTTCAACTGCCTCCTTGTTGGGTGGAGGAACACTGAAGCAGACGGAAGGCACCATGGCCTCATTTCCAGACGGACTGATCACTTTCCACTTTGCCCTGTGAGAATTACTCACTAGAACACATTCATCTTCTTTGCCGATGGTGATCTGAGGAGAGAAGAGTCACGAAATGCATTAATGCAGACAATGCTGTTAATACGGGCAGCAGCAGCAGTTCAGGCATGGGGACCGTACCTCTATCTGCCGGTAGTCACAGATGGATTTGACGGTGATGGAAGTTCTGATGGGATTCTCTGGGTTGCGAGCCTTGAGCTGAACAACGGACTTTGCCCGGCCCACTAAGCCACCCACAGTGCTGCTGTATTTCAGAAGCTGCTCTTTCTCATCCTGTGAAGAACAAACATCAATCCATCATGCCGTGTCCAAGTCATGCACATACATCTACACATTAATGGACAGGGATGAGAATCTGAAGAAATGTAATGATCCAACCACAAATAATTGCATGAATTTATTGTGTTGAAGCTAACTAACCATGGACTCTTGAATTAGGTCTTCCAGCCGATGTAAGCTGCTGCTTCGGTCACAGCTGTACTTCCTGTGGATGGCATCTTGGAGGCTCTTAAGGTAATCCAATGACTCTTTGGCATCGCTGAAAAACTATAAGGAGAGTAACGTCATAACTGTAGGTCTGACATGAACTGACACAAGTCATGAAAATCTGTTAAACTGCTAAACTAGCTGCATAACTCACGTCAAAGTAGACAGCGTTCTCTTTCAGATGTTGCTCCACACAGTGACAGAGCTGCAGTATCCAGCTCCACTGAGTCTGCATGGCTGCTCTGTACGCCTGATTCACAGACGGAAGCAGAAGGAACATCTATGAATTTACTCCGTTTTATTATTTTATTTTATTTTATTATGGAATGGTCATTGGTCAAATAAACAAAACAAAATAGCAATAAAATGTTAATACAATGTTTCCATAAACTTAGAGGGAATATATATAATGTTTCATTTTTAATTTTATTTAATTTTATATTATTTTATTTCTATTATATTCTATTATATTATCTGTCATTATTTTAGAATGGTAAAGTAAAAAAATAAATAAATAAATAAAATAGTAAAAAAAATAGTAATGAAATGTTTTTTTTATTATTATTTTATTTTATTGTATTATGAAATGGTAAAATAAAAAAAAAAAAAAAAAATAAAATGTAAAAATGTATATTAAAAAAAAGTAAAATGTTTTCCATACAGTTAGAGGGAACATTTTTATTTTATTATTTTTTTATATTATTTTATTTTATTATGGAATGATCAAATAAAAAACAATTTTATGTCATTTTATTTTATTATGGAATGGTCAAATAAACAAAATAGTAATAAAATATTAATACAATGTTTCCATAAAGTTAAAGGGAACATATACTGTATGTATTTTTTTAATAAATGTATGTTTCATTTTTAATTTAATTTATTTTATTTTATTTTATTTCTATTATATTCTATTATATTTTATGCTTTTATTATTTTAGAATGGTAAAATCAAATGTTTTTCATTGTATTTTATGTAATTATTTTTTATTTTATTTTATTATGGAATGGTAAAATAAAAAAAAATAAAACATTATTTTTTTTTTTCCATACAGTTTTAATTATTTTATTTTATTTTATTTTATTTTTTTATGGTATGGTAAAAATAAAAAAATAAAATAGTAATAAAATGTGTCCATAGGGACTATCTATGTATTTTCTCAGTTTTAACTGTATTTGATTTTATTATTTGATTTTATCTTTCATAAAAACTTTCTCTCTTTCACAGAACAGAACAGTTACATACAATGTAGACGGAAGCTGTCAAGCTCCAAAAGAAAAAAAAAAAAAAAACCACCATGAAAATATATCATAAATGTGGTATATTCTGATACGGCCCATGACGACGGTAAGTGTAAATATGCAAAGAGCAGAAGGGGGAAATGATTTTAGAAGACTTACAAAATAATGTACATGAAGTTTGCCTAACCATAACTACTTTGATCATATAACCTTCCCACTCCCTTTCATTATCTGGAAAAGAACAGCGTGAGCCTTCTGCTAAACTCCTCCATTTGTGTTCAACTTCTCCTGTAGGTTTGGAGCAATATGAGCGTAAATAAATGATGACAGAAATGTCTTTTTTGTGTGCACTATTCCTTAAATAGTAGTTTCATGACTTTTTATATTTTATTCATAAAAATTATTTTTTAAAGTTTAGATGGATAATTTTGTTTGCCATTAAAAGTATGTTGCAGGCGTCAGTCGGCTCTACCTCGATGGTCAGTCTGGCCGGATGGTTCTCCAGCAGGAGGCTCTCTGCCTTCTCCTGTACTGACTTGATCACCTCTTCCTTGTCATCCAGTTCTCTCATGAGATCCTGTGGAAAGATGCGGGCATATGAAAACGTTCCTGCCACAGATATCTAGCCTCCTTTCCAAGAACCTGCACCTTAACACGCAAAAGCAAGTGAAGGCAAATCATGACGGATGTTTACAGTGCCGCCACATCTAACAGCTGTCTTTACAGCTCCAATAGAAGAAGATGTGTTCACTGCTGCTGCGGTTAAAGTCAGTTTCCAGTGCGGCTCTTCTGGATTAATATAATTATGGGAGGCTTTTCATATTGAAGCATCAAACCAAACCACTATTTATCATAGCTAATCCATCTGATGGAAAAATATATTACTGTTCAAAAGTCAAAAGTTTGGGGTTGGTTGTTTTTGAAAGAAGTCTTTTCTGCTTCTTACAGACCCCATACTGCTAACAAAATACATGATAAATATTCCATATATCACTCAGGCCCTTTAGACTGAGCACAACATTCAGTTGATGTGGGTTTGATGGTCTTACTGCATGATAATCCCTCTTCCTCGAAATGTTACTGTTTCGTTCACTCCAGTCGAAAGCCACTTCCTCTTCCTCCTTCTCATTGAGCCAGATCAGCTCCTGAGTGGCACGAGATACAAAGTCATACAGGCTGTCCAGGTGTTTCTGCCTCTCACCAGAGCATTTCTGCAAACACAAAAGCATGGGAAACTCAGACGCACAGTTCTTACAGAATGTGGGACCTTAATTCAGATCTTTACAGAGTTAATTTACCAGCAGCCTCCTGTACTGGCTTTCTAACTTGTTCAGCTTCTCAGAGTAGCTCTGCTTCAATGGCTGGGTCATCTGAATCTGTGGGGGTGACACGGTAAGTTTTATAGCATTTAAAGGAATAGTTCACTCAAAACAAAAATGACAATTTCCCACAGAAAGTCATATGGGTTGGAACAATATGACGGTGAGTTTACAATGACTGAATTTAGATTTTTTAAATAAAATTTCAAAATATGTAATGATTCACCTCATTCATTTTGGCTTCTTTAATGCTCAACTGGAATTCTTCAATGGCTTTGTGGAAATCTTTATGATTCCCTAAATTTGATTCAACACTCGGTAGGTCAGATCCCCATTCCGCTTGATCCAGCTGAACCTTTCAGAGACAAACAGATCAGAGCAAAAGCATTAATAACCTCAGCACACCTCTTTTTGTCTTGCTTTGCAGTAAATATATATAAACATAATTACACAGTTTTACTTCTCAAGCAAATTATGTTTTTTAAAAGACACTAAGGGCCAGATTTACTAAACAGGGCAAATTAGCATGAGACCGAAATCTCATAAAAGTGCCAATGGGAGTGGAAAGTTCTGCGGGTGATTTACTGACAATGACCAAACTAAAGAACATTTCCAAAATGACCAACACCATCTATTAAATTTGCGTAGGGTTGTGAACTCATGTGATCTACAGTACAAATAATACTAATAAATTGACTAGCGTAAACTTTAGTAAATCACATTGCATGATTTATTTAAATACCCCCCCCCCCCCCCCCCCATAAATACTGCGTCTGAAATGGAAACACCTACAAATGCATATGCAATAATGTCAGCTGCAAAAACAACTGTGTCCACGGCTTTTCAGCGCTAATTATTCCCTGCGTGTCTTTAGTAAATCCTGACAGTAGTTTTTAACACCAAGAGAGGGTTTGCGCTGGCACAAGCTGTTGGTGAATCTGGCCCTAAGACTTGATTTCAAAAAATAATAATTACATTTTGAATTACATTTATTTTTCTTACTCTGTTGGCAAATATTTTTTTCCTTATTTTAAGCATAAACCTCTGAAAATTTTGCAAGATATATTCTCTGAGATAAATTACTTTAATAATTCTGTAAGTTTTGTTTGCATCATCACTTAATGCATTAAAACAGTGTAGAAAATTGACAAATGGACAAAAATATTTTTTTCTAATTCACACAAAGAATGATAACTATAATGATAACTATTTTAGCGTCCACACCAGCGGAGGATATTGTTTTGTTTATTCTAAGCATGTATTCTATGCATGTTTGTTGTCTGTCACTTTAAATGCTTGAGCTCTTTAAAGCAGGATGGATTCTGATTGGCTGTCTGAATGTTTTTATCATTCATCAGCTGGAAAAAAAGAATTCTAATAATTAATCTATCCGGTATCATTATAGTTATGCTGTGAAATTTGCTATTTTTTTAGTGTTCTATTTTTAGAACACTGGGCCCTATCATACACCCGACGCAATGCGGCACCAGGCGCACCAGGTGTTTTTTGCTAGTTTCAGCCCGATGCAGTTATCATTTTCACATCAAGCACCATGTTATTTAAATAGCAAATGCACTCACACCCATCTGTTCGCCCATGGGTGTCTGAAAACTAGGTGTGTTCAGGTGCATTGTTGGCGTGTTGCTATTTTGAGGCAACTGAAAACGACTGCACAAATTACCAACTGAAACCTGCTCTAAAGTCAATGGTGCAGTATTTTTTGGTTATTTAAAGGGCACGTTAGTAATATGCAGCTATAGGCAGGTGCACAACGCGCATACACTCTGCTTGTTACACACACAGGGATGTGCAGCAGCACACAAACCTACATGTCATAATGGATAGTCATTGCATATATCAGAATTACCTATTTACAGTAATGACGAATGAAATTGGCTAATTATTTGACCAATCGTGGCAGTACACACATGCATTTGAAATGACTCGTCAGGCTGAGGGTGTCTATATTCCGACATGTAAATAGTGAATCTGCCATGGTGCAAGCACACCTGGCTTTTAAAGGAAATGGGAGATGAGACTCTGATTGATTTATTGCACATTATGCCCAAAACACATAATGACTCATTAAGAGACTAAGCACAACGATTTGGACCATGCAGCTGGCGCCAACCATTTTTCAATAGTTAAACTAGCAAAAGTGGAATCGGACACGCCTGAAGTGCACCTGCGCTGTGTGCTTCAGACCATGCGCTTAAAATAGGGCCCTATTGTCCTTAATGTGAACAGGCCTTGAGAATGATTGCTTGCAGTGCACTAACAGAAGAAAGTCTTGAACATACCTGCATTTCCTCAACCCAGTTAAGTAGATCCTGCACAAACTTCATATTAACTTCATCCTCGGTCAAGTTAGGATCCGTGAATGAGGATTTGAGCATGGGCTTGCGGATCTGCATGTGTTTGAGGTGCTGAAGGATAGGAGGCTCCATGCCTCCTCCTCCTCCACCGGTGGTGAGGTAAGCCTGGACCGAAGCAGGCTGCATGCTGGGGGTCATGGCTGGGGTCATTGCAGGGCTGCCGCCCGTACTGGCCAGGCCTCCGTGAGTGAGAGCTGGAGTGAGGGCTGGAGACAGTCCGGCGTTGAAGCTTTGGGAAAAGTTCGAGTTCAAACTCTGTGTGATGCCGGAGATCATCATCTTGGTCTGTTCTGAGGTCAGTGTGCGACCTTTGCTGTAAACGCTGGAGCACTCCGTCCTCAAAGCCAACAGGTCGTCACGGAGCTTAGATACCCTGAGGAACCACAGAGAGCGTCACTATTACTTGTTTGGAGAACACTGTCAACCCTAACGCTCAAAATACTTAATTGGTTTGAGTAGGACAAACTTAAATTAAACAAATTAGTTCAGTTAAAATAACTGTTATAAGTACTTTCTTTTTCTTTTGGAGTTCACAGCACTGACATATTCGTTGTTTTGAGTTGTATTAACTAATTTCTTGTAAGTTTAACTGAAACTGGGCTGGGAATTTTTATTTGCCCATGGCACTCAAAAGGGAGAGTAAATGCTAAAATTAATTGTTATATAATGTTAAGTTTTGTGCAAGATTAATGTAAGGGAGATTTAGTAGTGATTAATGTTTAGTTATGGTAATTTAGAAGAGTTTCTGTTAATGTGAGATAACCTGACAAGTTAAATGTATAAATTAGTGTACTCAAATATTTTACGGTTTACAGTGAATGCCAAAAGAAGATTATAAAAGTGAATTATTATCTTTAATAATGAAGTTCATTGATCCACGTTCTGACCTTTGAACGAGCTGATCAGCCAAGTAGAATTTCCCATCCAGTAGAAGCTGAATATCCACAACCTGCTGCCTCAATAAATTCTCACACTCCAGAAGATAACCAGCGATCTCCGCTTCATTTTGGAACTGAATTCCTGATTCCAAACGTTTCGCATCCTAGAAAAGATATTCGTTTTCTTTCAGATTTCCAAAACAAAACGACATACCTTTGCTTCTGCAAAGTTTTAAAAAATTATTTATAAAAAAATATATATTTTCTTCTTCAGTATTTTCGCATTTTCCGGTAAAAGATCTAAAAAAAATAACACCTAAACATGCAAAAAAAAAATCTAAACATCCTTAAATAATAAATATAAATTCCTTAAGCAAAAAAAAAAAAAAAAAAATTAAAAACATATTGGCCCAGTTCCACAGACAAGGCTTACATTAAGTCAGGATTAGGTACTAATTCAAAAAAGACATTTAAGTAGCTTTTATAAAATGTTGCTTAGAAAAAAAACATTATTGGTGTGTATCATCAAAACAATGACACTGACATATTTTAAGATATGCTTTCAGTTAAAACAGCTCAAATGTTCATTTTAGTTTGGACTAGCTTAAGTTAAGCTAGTTAATTAGGTCTATTCTGAACTTACTGACTGAAGAGCCGTCCGTGCAAGCGCTAATTTGTCCTCTCCGCCTATGCAGTCTCGCTGAACTCTGTTTGCAATCTGCTGGAGCATTTCAAGTCTATGAAAACAAGAAGACAGATACAGTCAAACATCAGGGCAGGAGAAAGCTCATCTCCCTAAAGCGCGTGCGGCTCCCTCACCTGGGTCCATACGCAGAGCTGTTATTGAGATAAAGCGGGGTGCTGGACAGAGGCTCGTGAGCTCCGGAGAGCAGGTTTTCAGCAGAGCCCAGGCTGGTTAGAGTGCTGTCACTCACTGATGAGGTGCTACTGCAGTACACCAGGTTGCTGTGCATCATAACAGACTAACAATGTCTTTGACTGACCCAGAGAATGGTGATTACCACCCATCCATCAGCAGCAGACACCCCACCGGCCATCTACAGCCCTTCTGACGGCACCCGCTTCCAGCCACTGATATTTATAGGCTCATATCGGTGGCATAAAAGCCAGCCCACAAAAACATTAGCCCCAGGTAAAACACTGAGCGTTCATTTCATGTAAGACAGATGATCCACCACAGGTTCAGACAGTAAAGCTGTGAGAGATGTGGGTGTGCCACACTACACACCACATTCCTCACCCGCCTTCACAGTCATTTCAAACATTTAACCATTTATGCCATTCATGGCTGTTGTTATATAATCACGTATAAATAAAAGTGATAACGAATATTAAATACAAGAGTGATTTCCATATATTTCCAGGTGATTTCCAACACCATGTTTTCACATAAATATCATGAGTAATACAGCTGTGAATTGCACAAATCATATCTGTGCATAAACCAAAAATAATCAATATAATTACAAAAGAAATTTCCATTTTTTTTTTTTTCAGCCTTTTGGTGATATTAGTTATATACACCTGTCAAAAGTTTGAAAACATTAAAAAATGTTATGAAGAAAGTCTCATGCACACAGAGGCTGTATTTATTTCATCAAAAAATACAGTAAAACAGTGAAATATTATTCAAGTTTAAAAAAACTGTTCTCTATGTGAATATATTGTCAAATGTAATTTATTCCTGTGATCAAAGCTGAATTTTTCTGCTTTTTTTCTGCTTAACATTTGTTTTTGAAACAATGATACCATTCAAACATTTGTGGTAAGATTTAAAAAAGAGAGAGAAATTAATACTTTTATTCATCAAGGATGCATTAAATATATCAAATGTGACAGTAAAGACATTTATAATGTTACAGAAGATTTCTATTTAATAAATGCTTTAAGTCAAATAAAAACATTTAATAAATGCTGTTCATATGATAATAATCATAAATGTTTCTTGAGCAGCAAATCATCATACTAGAATGATTTCTGAAGGATCATGTGACACTGAAGACTGGAGTAATGATGCTGAAAATTCAGCTTCGATCACAGGAATAAATCACTGTACATTTTAAAATATATTCAAAAAGAAAACAGTTAATTTCATTTGTAACAACATTTTGCAATATTACTGTTTTTACTGTATTTTTCATTAAATAAATGTGGCCTTGGTAAACAGAAGAGACTTCTTTTTTGTAATGTAATGTTTCCCAACTTTTGACATGTACTGTAAAAAAGTGAAATAGCATATAAGAGTGATTTTAATTAACTATATACATATTTACTAAAACATTAAAAGTGGAGCATGTAAACTAGCATCAACAGCCCTAATTCATTAAACACAAATATCCTGAATTTCAGCATCAGTCATACTTATAAAACGTTCTTGATTTTGTCAGTACATTCGTTGAGTTTAAGAATGGATTAATGATTGACACAGAAAATCATTCTGCTAATGTTTTGTGAATAAGGCATCCATCTGCGATTGATCAGAGAAACAGATGGTCCCACCCCAAACTCAACCTTTGGTTGCTACAGTGGTGCTCAGAATTATTGGCACCCTTGGTAAATATGATCAAAGATGACTATAAAAATAAATCTGCATTGTTTATCCTTTCGATCTTTAGTTCATAAAATTAGCAAAAAATGTAACCTTTCACTGAAGGAAAAGAATTTAAAGTGGGGGGAAAATCACATTATGAAAAAAAAGTTCATCTCCAAAACACGTTGGCCACAATTATTAGCACCCCTAGAATTTTTTATGGGTAAAATATCTCTGAAGTATAGTCCCATTCGTATTTAAAATTTTTTAGCTTGCCAGGGTGATCAAGAACATGAAATTGTCCGACCAAGACTTCCTGTTCCACAGGAGTATAAACATGAGGAAACACAAAGGCCAAATTATCTTAATCAATCATCACAATGAGTAAAACCAAAGAATATAGTTCTGATGTGCAGCAAAAGATTGTTGAGCTTCACATAATAGAAAATGGCTGTGAGAAAAGAGCTAAAGCATTGAAAATCCCCATTTCCACCATCAGGGCAAGGATTAAGAAGTTATAATCAACTAATGATGTTACAAATCTGCCTGGAAGAGGACGAGTGTCTAAATCGTCCTAATGTGTGGTGAGGAGGAAAGTTTGAGTGGCCAAAGACTCTTCAAGGATCACAGCTGGAGAATTGCAGAGATTATTTGAGTCTTGAGTCTCAGAAAGCCTAAAAAAATTACCAAAAAGCACCTACATCCCCACAAGATGTTCAGGAGGGTTTCAAGAAAAATCCTCTGCTCTCATCCAGAAACAAACTCCAGCATATTCAGTTGTCAGACACGACTGGAACTTCAAACTGGACCGGCTTCTGTGGTCAGATGAAACTAAAAAAGAGCTTTTTGGCAGCAAACCCACCAGATGGGTTTGGTGCACACATGGATAAAAAGTACCCCATGCCCACGGTTAAATATACTGCTGGATCTTTAATGTTGTGGGCATATTTTTCTGCTGGACATCTTGTTCAGATTTATGGTATCATGGATTCTATCAAATACCAACAGATAAAAAAATCAAAACTTGACCACTTCTGCTAGAAATCCAATAATGGGCCGTGGTTGGATCGTCCATCAGGACAATGATCCAAAACATACATCAAAACCAGCACAAAAATGTGTCACTGAGCACAAAATGTAGCTTCTGCCATGGTCTTCCCAGTTCCCTGACCTGAACCCTAAAGAAAATGAGTGGAGTGAACTGAAGAGAAGAAGCACCAACATGGAGCTGGAATCTGAAGGATCTGGAGAGATTCTGCATGAAGGAATGATCTCTGATCTCTGGTCAGGTGTTCTCCAAACTCATCAGGTATTATACGAGACGACTCAGAGCTGTTATCTTGGCAAAAGGAGGTTCCAAAAGTACTGAATAAAAGGGTGCCAATAATTGTGGCCAACCTGTTTTGGAGAAAAAATTCAAGATCAAAAGCATAAACAATGCAGATTTATTTTTACAGTCATCTTTGATCATATTTACCAAAGGTGCCAATAATTCTGAGCACAACTGCATGTCGAGCTGGTTAGGATGTTCAAACACACAGAGCAATGCTTTGACAGCACCACAGTGTTTACACTTTTCAGGGGTATGACTAATAGCAAGCTGGACTACAATATCTGGAAAATACCATCTTTGCTTATGGCAGCTTTTAAAAATCTAAATATAAGTCCAAGTATCTACCAGCAAGAGCTAACTGGAACGTGCTAACACGCACAACCTTGATCCCTTGACTTAAATGTCACTTTATATTATGTTGAGATATACAAAAGTATTTAAGTGGACATTTTTAAATGATGACACTTTTAAATCACTTGCATTTTTGCAGCTGAATAAAAAAAACAAACAAAAAAACACCTTGAACACCTTAATGCTCTCATGATGTTATTTAATGTGAAAAGTAATAAGACAAGAAATTCTGCAACGGTCAGTGCACTGTCCGTATGACATCGTTTTCGTCATTTGGAGGGTCCACGGACATCAACGCGCAGCCTAATTTTTGTGTCTGCACAGACGGTGCATGTACAATAGCGCATGCACAAAGTTGAGACATACGAGTCCACTACTGATGTATTGTCAAGTAGTTGAATAGTGCAGAAAGAGTGATTCAAAACAAAACGCTGTATCAAGAACAGTAAAAAAAGAAGCAAATCACCCTAAGCCCTCACGATCTTCCTCCAAGCCCACACTTTTGTGACGTAATGCCTCTTTGACTGTTGGGTACAAGTCTGCTGAGGAGCTTGCGGGCTTGCAGACTTGGGAAAAGCATGCATTGAGGGTGCATATCGGCCGCAAAGGGTCCCTTGAGAAACTTAAACCTATTTGAAAGGAGCCTTCGAATTGGGACAGCCTCCGTTGCTCACTTGCTCACTTCATATCACTTTGAAACATCCAATTTATAAATTCGACATCATAAAAGATTTCACCCTTATAAATGAATAAGCAGTACAACTCCTTTCTAAAAACAGTTCTAAAAAAAATGTGTATTATTGCTCGTTTGACCAGATAAAAATGATCAAAAATGTCAAGTAGATCCTAAGTGAATTCCTCAGTGGGATGCATGTCATCCACGCCCATATTCTTTCATTAAGAAATAGCGATGGAGAGATAGTGTGTGTAAATCATGCCGACTGCCTCTCATACCTGTCCACTTCAGGCCTCAGGCTCTTCTCTCTCTCCAGCATGGCCACGATCAGCTTTCCCCATTCCTTCTCCACATCATTAGGATGGTAACCTTGAGGGAGCTGGATGCGACCGAACTCCATCCACACCTACATCCCAACAAATAGCAGCGCTTAAGACACCCCTACATGTGTCAAGTATTGTAAATGTAAAAGATATTTGAATTATCAAAAAAGCAAATGAAAGATACAAACCTCGAGCATTTTGTAGAGATGCTTGATTTTGGCCTTTTCGTTCTCTTTCAGGGGTATTTCATTTTCTTTAAACTGTTGATACTGAGTATAAAGTGCCTGTGAAGTTAAAAACAGTTAGTTAAGACAAAACAAAGCGCACCGAACAGAAGAAAAGACAACATACCCATGCAGAACACCTGTACTCTTTGCGTCTGCTCTAGGAGAAAGATGAAGCTGCTCCTCGAGTCTTTAATAGTTTTTTAACACGAGTGGGATGCTACCTATTTGCCGTGTAAATCCTCTGAGCGAGTGCAGGTAATTTGCCTCAGGATCCAATACACTATGCAATGTTTAATGTTAGCGACTTAGCAGCTGCTGATCTCTGAAAATACATGTCAGCAAATTCCTGATATTCCTGATAATTATTACTTCAAATATATCTGCAATTTCATAAATCACAGTGTAAAATCGGCTTAAGAATGATACACCACGAAACTTCCCTTCATGTCTCTCTAAATCTGTATATTACTCGTTTCCAAATAATTAAAAAAAGAAATAGGACATTATATTTTGCATTAAGAAAAGGATGTCTGTTACAAATATTATTATTACTATTGCTTTATTTAATTTTTTTGCATCATGGCATTATTCATGATAATTTCATGAAAAAGAACTAGTCATTCAGATATGAAAGCCCATTTCCTCCACATGAGGGAAAAAGATGAAGTAGAAATTATGACCTGGTGTGTCATAATTATGACATAAAAGTTTAAATTATGACATAAGAAGTCATAATTGTGACATACTACATTATAATTATGAGACATTATGACACACTAAGTCATACCAGTGTTGGGGAAAGTTACTTTTGCGCTACTTCGTTACTTTTTTATGGAAAGTAATGCATTGTTACTTTTGTGTTATTGTTTTCTCACCTGAGCTGGGCTTGCTTGTTTCTTATGTAATAATAATAAAATAATTTTGGCGAATGTAAAGGCTGTTTCTCCTCGAAAGTGATGTGAATAAGCTTTGGGCTGAAGGAAATGCAAATTCACACGTGTACAGTAGAGGGCGCAGCTCAAACAAACCTTTAGTTCACACTGCCTCGGCACTTACTCGTGATTCTGTCAACATGAGGACAGGAGATCTGTCAGTCAATAAATGGGAAAATTAAGTAATTTGCTTTGCTTGTTTGAAAAAGTAACTCAGATATTCTGTTGTAAATTTAAAAGTAATGCCTTACTTTATTAGTTACTTGAAAAAGTAATCAGATGATGTGACTCGTGTGACTTGTAATGCGTTACGTTTACCCCCAACACTGGTTGTGACATAAGTCATAATAATTATGATGTAAAAAGTCCAAATTATGACATACTGAGTCATAATTATGAGAAAAGGATGAATGTCCAGACTTTCTATGTCATTATTTTGACTTTTTTAAGTCATAATTTTACCTTTTTATATCCTAATTATGGATTTTTTTTTTTTTTATTCTAGTGTGGTGGAAATGGGCTTCCATATTCAGGAAACACACTGAGTAGTCAGTTTTGAAAATATGTGAATTCCTAAAAGCATGATAAAATCGTGAGGCATCTCACCTTAAGTTCCACAGGATTGCTGGGGAAATTTCTGTCTGACATAACAGTCACATTGTGTTTGATCCACTGGCTGAGGTACATCACCATGTTCTGGTATTCCACCCATTTAATGTCCACATCCTGGAACAACATCAACCATCTTTTGATCAAGGTCAGTATCTCACTGCAGTTCCATGAAATGTGAACACAGCCATACTTCCAACAATATGAGTTTATAGTATGTGTCACTTGTTGGCTTTCTAAAAGCATTTCCTTCATATTCTATTCATTCGCTCATTTATTTGAGAATTGCAAGCATGTCTGATTCAAGGTTAATGTGACTTAAATGGTAACCAGTATACTGGTTCTCTTCCTCAGGGAGAATTTTCCTGTTCTGGGAATGACTCCAAAGAATCAACAGATTCCTTAAAAGCTTCTAACTTAGTTCAGTTTCCTGCATAACAAGCCTCAAACTCCTCCAAGACACATGGAATGCTTATGTAATGAAAAAAAAAATGTAGACACAAAGTTTGTTTTCATACACCAAGGCTACCCAGCTGAAAAACCTTCTATAGAAAGTCAGGCAGGTACTGTCATCCTTGAGATGTTAGTGTACTGTCAGTCTGAGTATCCTCAGAGAAGAGTCATGGCTGAAATGAACATATTTCTGTGTTTCAGTCACAGACAGAGATAGACGCAATGACAAGAAATGTCTTTATAGTGCCATCACCACACAGACAGCCCGCATTTAACTTGCACTGAACACCGAAGGCCCATTTCAGGTCATTTTTGTATTTGTAGTGCTTTCAATTATAACACTTCAGAAAAAGAAGTGTGCTTAATTGTATTGAATGTGCACTTGTAGTGTGCTTCAAATATTAAAAGTATATATATATATAAAACTGTTCTTGCAATTAATATCATATCAATGCAATAAAAGCACTTGATACACTCAAGTACACTTTTAAAAACTGCACTTTGTAATAATGTCAAATTAAAGTTTTACTTCAAAGTACATTTTAAAACATGTTTTAATAATCTTTTCTCATGCTTTAAAGATGTGTTGACAAACAGATTACTATTTTAACTATAGTGTTATTCAATATTACATTTAAAGTTAATATATTTTAAATATACTTATACAAATGTGTAGCTGCAAATATTTAGAAATACATGACATACAAATGTCAACAGAAATAACATTAAAGTTTACTTTAAATATGTTATACGTTTAATAGATAAATTATTAGAATTAAATAAACTAAATGCTTGTCAATACATTCAGCAGTATTTATGAAATTACATATAAAGTTGTACTTAATTTCTACTTAAGTGGGTTTAGAAATCACTCAAGGTCACTCAGCTAATTGCATTTAATATAAATTTAAACTATAATACACTTTTAATTAACATGCAATTAAGAGTCTGAAAACATTACAATATGTTTTACATTCAGTTTGTACTTTAGTATATTCTTTTATTTCCGTAATAAGTACTCTTATTAAAAGTATGCTAAAGTGTACTACTTTTTCACCAGGGCAGTTACTGCATGTTATAAATCTGTAATTGTACTTACATTTGCACTGATGCCCTCCATTCCTTCCGGTACTTTCGGGAAGACATCGTATAACGTTGAAACGTATGTAATGACCGACTTCTCATCCGGAGATGACACATCAACATCTGCTCGAAAGGGCAAACATTTGCATAGTTACAATGCTACTTTATAAAACATTGAACAGTTTTGTAACACATTTTGATGATTGTAACCTTTCCTTTCAGAACAATTCACTACAGACAAAATGTCTATTCTGCTGAGGCCATTGGGTTTGAAATGAATACTATTCTTAGATCCCAGTGTTGTTTTACAAATGACCATGAAACACCAAGAAACTGCAAGGTAAAATATCTGACATTCGGACTGCAGCTCAGATTCATCGCTCTGGTGACTCACTGTATAGACTGAGGAACCCGTTGTGCTGCATCAGACATCAACATGTCAAAGTTAAACCAATGACGGGTCACTTCAGAAATTTGGTAGAGTTGTGTTAACTAGCAGCTCATTCTCTCTGAAGTCTCACACTTCACCAAAAGAAACGTTGGCGTCATTATTTTGCAATGCTTGGTAACCTCATTGTTTTCAATGAGAAAATGTTGGCATAATAAGGATGAACTTGTTTTCTAATGACATTGCTGTCAAACCTGGCATGTGTGTTTTTAATATAATTTAATTATTTACATTTTTAGTCATGCATTTGGAAGACACTTTTATCCAAAGCAACTTTGTCACAGTATCAATAATATTCATAGTGTACAGTTATAGGTTTATTAGAAAGTCAGACTAGGAAACAAGCTAAATCCGGCTCAGACTACAGGAGTTTTAGGCTGATTCATCCATGATTTCCCCTACCGACAATCTGAGAAAAAAACTTGTCCAGGACCTTGGTTGCTTCATTTGCGTTAAAACATGTTGCTAACATGTTAGCAATATGCTAATTAATGCTAAAGTGCTAAAACATGATAACTAACGCTAGCATTGTGAAAATTAATCCTAGCAGGTGTGCTAAAAAATGCTAATTTAGGCTAGCATTTTGCTAATTCATGCTATCAAATGCTAACTAATGTTAACAATGTTTTTTCATGTTATCAACATCAATGTGCTAAAACGTGTTAATTCATGATAGCAACGTGCTAAAACATGTTGTTAACAAGTTAGCAATATGGTAAATATATGCTAGCAATGTGTTAAAAACATGCTATCTGTTAAAACATGCTAGCAATGTGATAATTCACATTAGCAATGTGCTAATTAATGCAAGCAATGTGGAAAAACATGCTAATTCGTACTAGCATTGTGCTAATTCATGCTAGTAATAGGCTAATTAATGCTAACAATGTGTTAAAACAGTAGGTGCGTCCCAATTGACCCTTCGCAAAGACCCGCCCCCCTTAGTTACTGTTGCTTTGTCCAACAAGCCATGGCGCTGTCACGCCACACGCAGTTAAAAATACATCGCGGAGCAAAGAGGACACTGACAACACGTCGACAGACAAGACAGAGCAGGTTACTTATGATATTAAACAAAGTCCCAGCTTTCAAGTTGTGTAATTTTTAAAGAAATTCGAACAATAAATACAGTTTTGTGGCTCTTTAATGTGTCGTGACAGAATGCTGTAGCGCTTCAGCTCAAGCGGCTCGTGAACCGATCATCTCTTCCTACTAGTTCATTATAGCATCAAATAAACATGAATGAACATCAGAAGGAATGTTGTTTCAAATGCGTAAAGATGTAAATACACACCATTTTTCAAGTTCAAGTCCACCGACGTTAATCTTCTAACTCCTGACTGCTTTGTCGGACAAAATGGCGGATTCAGCATTTTGATTGGTTAGATCGCTTGTCAATCAAACTCCCGGCGAAGGGTCAATTTGCGTACTTATGCACTATTCTATGACGTTTTTAAGTATAAATAGTACAAGTAGTGCTCTATCTATCTATCTATCTATATATCTATCTATCTTCTTATAGAGTGTATTGCCTTCAAAACTGCTTTAAAACTGCTTAAACTTCAAATTAGCTCAAACTGAGAACCTCTGAAAACCAAAGCCTTTGTATTTGGATCCAGCTCTCCTTCATTTCTGAGTGTCACCTATGTTACATTTACACATAAGCACAGCCAATAAACTTTGTCTTTTATAATGACTTATTAATGTATTATTTTACTTTTACAGTACCTACATTTTAAAATATTTTAAAATATTTTGACTTTTTTGTTTTTTATATACAAGCAGCATTGTGATAAAAGTACCACATGAACAGGAATGTAATAATGCTAAATGGTTCCATTGGTGACCTCCAGCCCAAACATCAACATGTGACACCTTGAAGCCAGACAGTGGTGAAAATAGTCAATATGGATTAGGACAATAGAAACTCACCCTCTGGGTCCAGCAGTCGGGCCACACCAAGCTGCTCGGCAACACCAAACGCTTGCTCTAAGTTGGATCTGCTACTTTGTGTTGAAACTCTGCTCATATCGACCAGGTCAGGCCTGAATGAAGACAGAATCGAGACGATATTATATTTTTCACAATCTCTCCATGTCTGATATCTATCAGTAACAGATATGTTTTGTATCACAAGATTTTGCTTTAATCAAAATGTTGTTTGATTGATGATGACAGGCATTTTCATGAATGAAAACTGACCCTGGAGTCACACTGGATTTGTGTAAATCCCCAAAGGATATCAGTGTCAAAGACTCCACATGTACAGCACTCACTTGATCAAGCCATGCTATTCATATGAAGGAGCATACAAGGAACAATTATATTTTGCATAGAGAAAATGAAAGCTATTTTAGGACCGCTAAGAATCCTAATAGTCCCAAAATAGGCTTCATAATCTTTAAGAAAAATAGGTTTTCTTTCTTTTGATTTCAGGGTGAAATATGACCCAAATTTGCTCTTGGCAGTGATGGCTAGAAATATCTTTGCATAAAGAAGTAATTATTCAGAATCTAGGTCATCAGTGCATCTGTTAGGTAAAATGATATTTCATCAAACTATAAAGTGCAGATTATGATTATGAGGCACAGCAGATCATTCCAAGAATAGAGATCAGAGATAAATATACTTTATAAGTACAAGAAACAGAGTTCATAACCTATTTTACTTCCATAATGTAACATTTTATTTCAGAGTGATATTCTATTTGAAAGAAGGGCAAGACTAGGGTTGTCACTGTCCTAAAATTTTAGTAGTCGGTACCAACAGGGGCGGAGCCAGACATTGCATGCACTTTAAGAGCTCAAATTTAGAAGCTCCAACCCATGTTCAGTGTGCAAATTAAACAAAGAAAAAAGTCTGAGCAATCACTTGTACCTGAACTTTAAACCTCTTTTTAAATACCTTCTCAGTCTACATTACTTTCAAACTGCTGTTTTAGGAAGCCAAAAGATAATCTAGATCTATAAATGGATTGAATGGTGAGAAATGTCAATATGACATTTTGATGCACTATGAACAATATGACAAAGAACCTGATAAATGTTGATGTACTTTTGCTTTTACTTTAAATCAATTCACATTCACAATTCACAAACTGAAATTCTGTCATTTATTTACTCGCCCTTTAAAACATGGAATCAGATGCAAACCTATAAAAAAGACATGTGGGCTGTTACCTGTATTTATGAATAATAGCATTGAACAGTCGTCCATCCCTCCACGAGGTAGTGAAGTTGTCACAGCGGACACCTACATAGCCTTCAGTCATCTGCTGGGACCACAGCAGAAGCCTCTCCTTGGCTGTCATGTCCTCGGACTCTCCTGTCACATGGATGTCCGAGATCTGCAGGCAGGGAAAATGACGTTTTCGTTAATATTGTTAAGAACCTGTGTTATAACATAGAATTACATATTACTTTTTGTATTCATTTGCATGACATAATAATGTGAACCCATTAAGCTTATGTACCCTTTAAGCCCACTTTTAACTTTGTAGTCAAATAAAAAAAAAAAGAGCAAGTCATATTTTATGCTGCTTATTTACAAATCCAGTGATTTGTTACTTCCCTGACATTTTTTATTGCATACAATCACATTTGGCAAAGTTGAGTTAGCCCTGCTCATGTTCATGCTGTCTCAGGGGACCTCACACAAACACACCCAAACACTCTGGTGTTTCGAGACCCTTCAGAAATCAACACATTTCCACAATTTTCAGCCATTTCTTTGGCAAGTACTTTTATATGTCAAATAAGAGATAAATGTATTGCTTTTTGTGTTTGAACAAATAGTACTTTATCATTTTAGATCATTTTCCTTTAAATGAAAAGATGAGTTTTATTAGCTTGTGCACAAAGCTAATCTCAGGGTCAAACCATAAATGTTTTGTGCTTCATGTCACAAATAAATAAACATCATAAATTGTTTTGTAGAACAGATTATTTTCATATTTTTTTTAAGACGGGCTTAAATGGTACAGCGCCACAAAACGCATGCAAACTACAGCCAACTCAAGCTAAACTCGAATGAAAAAAATCTTAACATTTCTTAATGTGGACACAATGAAAATTACTTTAATGCTTAGTCCACATTATATTTAAGCTCCATGCATGACTTTGTAAACCTATCTTATATTTTTAAAGGAAAACGTTGTCTTTTTTCATCATTACTCACTGTGGTACCATTTAAGCCCACCTAATGTGTTTCAATGAAAACTTTGATCAATTTTCTGAGTGAAAGTGTCTAATGATAACATTTTTTGTGTACTTTTACCTTACTAACCTTTTTAATTTGTAAGCCTACAAATTACACACATTAATTCAATTGAGACAGAGCCTGTTGTCCTAAATTCCTTATATATAACTACTCCTGGTGTGGGGGGCCCACTAGGAAACCCCTGTAAGCCGAGAGTGTTAAGCCCCAACTCGGCTTGGCTCCCGAGATACACCCGGTCAATAGATAGATTTTTATATTTTGTGAGTCAATTATGGTGTGGGCTAATTTGGAACACATGCAGGCTTAAATGGTGCCAAAGTACCAATTAAGCCCATGCCAGACTTCTGACTTTATTCATAAAAGTTCTTAATGTTCATATTCTAAAATGTACATCAACTAATTAATACATTTTGAAATTTTATGCACATACCCATTTTTTTTTTTTTTTTGCGCACCTCAATTATTGTGTTTTAAGAACATCAGTCTTTATGATTATGACTGTGAACACAAAGCATGGCAAGACTTAATCAGCAAAGAAGAATAAAGGGGAAAACTGAAAATGAATGACAGGTACCGTCGAACACCAAGAAGGATCACATCAGTGACAGCCAACATCAACATGAAAGAGCTGTGCTAAAAATCTAATCTCAGACACCAATGGTGTTATGATCATAAAACCTGGACAGTTGAAACACCAGAATGAACATCATCATCATCATCATCATCATCTGCCCTGGGCTGCGTTTCCCAAAAGCATCGTAAGCTTAAGTTGATCATAGAGACCATTGGTGGCAATTGTCTACGATCAACTTTGGCTTATGGGAAACCCAGCCCTGGTTAGTTTAATCACCTGACTTGAATATTATTCAACTACTGTGGGCAGTTTTGGAGCTAACAGATTCCCTCCTTCAACATCTCTGAAGAAACTGGCAGATGTTCTGATAGACGACATTCAAAAGTTGTATTATTCTATTCTAATAAAGTTGGAAGCTGTATTAAGAGCCTACTTCCCTGTTCGCATTATTGTGTCCAACCCTTATCAACTGTGTTAAATTACAACAAAAGACCTATTAATATAAATATTAGCAAATATCTGTAATTTGGCCTTTTTTAAATGTCTGTTTCAGCATTGAGGCTCAGCTGGTGCAAATAGAAAGTCTGAATCATGTGATATTTGATCAGTGATTCACCAGCACAGGTCGGTCGCTCTGTTTCTTCATTTAGAGATATTTATAGTAGTCTCCATGTAGGCAATAAATCATATTAAATGTATTTTCAATAAAGCAGTGAAATACACTGAAGCTGACTAATGAACTGTGACCGCTAACGTAGACGTGTCCACTGACCATTAGACTTCACATTATAAAAAAAGAAGGATGTTCACCTCTAAAATCAAATGCCTGGAGCAAAAGGTAAGTCAACGCCTACAGATTTAAGGAAACACATTATACCACAACATATAAAATCCAGCAGCTTAACAATCATTTACAGATTGATAAGTGTATAATGTGTACGTGCTGACACTGAAGTAAACTGAAAGGAATCTGCCGGCCGGCCACAGTGTAATTATAGCTTGTCGGAAGAGAGCAAAGCACATGGTGTTTAGACTGTGGGTGTGGAAAGACTGAGCTATTAAACCAAGAACCAAACACACCAAAAACATGCCAACTCTGACTAAACACTGCCATGAATGATAATATTATGGAAACTCTGTGTCATTCATTATAAAATAACTAGTGTCTAGATTTTAGATGCTAATCGGTCAATATATCTAGTTAAAATCACAAATATAGCAACAGCCATGACACAAAGTAACTGTTACTAGTTATATGCAGCATAAAGGTCAACTATCACCCTTAGTTTATTCTAGTGGAAGGATGATTTAATTTGAAAGTTAATTTGCTTGTCTCCTATAGCATTCCTGTAGCTCAAACAGTGCGCTAATAATGCCATATTAATAGCTTTGACTGCAAGCATGCATACTTTCAATGCAATGTGAATCATTTGGGATAAAAGCATCTGCCAAATGCATGAATGTAAATGTACTTATGTAACAGAAAAAAAAACCATTAAGGCACTCAAGGCTGTCGTATAGCTGCATTCACGCCATTTCACGCCATAACTTGAAAAAGCATTCATGTCCTTGTAGAAATCATAAAACAACAGAATTATTTGATAGCTTCGACTTGTACCACTTAACCACTGCAGCATCATGTGAAACACTCAAAGTAGAAGTAGTGGCTTTAGGAGTGAACTGTAGTTATTTCATAATATTTCTGTTTAAAGTCCTATAATTTACTATTTTTAATGTCTTAACACAACAATCTGGAAATACAAGATGTACAATACAGTTTAATGTAGCTAGAACAGAGTTGAATAACTAATGTCTCTCTAAATAACATAACTATAGCGATTATCAATAATGCAGTTGCATTACGATTATTTTTGTTGTACTGTGGTTATGTTTACTGATTTTCTCAAATGACACAGATTGATTTTGGTGTTAATAATGCCATAGAAATGCATAATTCTCCTAGGCTTCTGGGGGGCCCAAAGCAAAGCTTTTAAGGGGCCCCTGTCAATGCGTCCATAAAAACCCCAAAATGACCCCAAACCCCTTAATCCGTTCTTTCAGAGCAGTTTCACTGTCTACAAACAACAGTGAGTTGAAACAGTGACACAATAAAACAGAAGAAAACTACAAACAATAGGACAAATACAAGTTACAGATGAAATAAACAATTTAGCCTACTAAAAATAATTTTCTCATTTTCTGTTGTTGTTTGATTAACATAAATGAAACACAGCAGCAGGTTTATTAGGCTGCTGTCACTTTAAGACTAAACACAGATCTAAATATACTGACAAGCATTCGATTACCTTCCCAAATTTACTAAAGACATAATTGAATACGTATAAGTGAAATCTTTTCAAGATGGACATATTTTTGTGTGCATTTGTCTGTTTAAGCGCACACGCAAAGCCCAAAGTAGCCTATACTATACAGAAAGCCGACTTTGCAGCTCAATACGCTCTTTTTTTATAGTATCGAGCAGGTTCAACAGGAGGACTGTATATTACGACAGTCACGTTACATGATTGGACTGATTTGGATGTTACGTAGGAAGTGTGACAGCGCACACTGCTTTAAAGAAAAGGAACGGAATGCGGCATCATGTATTCATAATCACTGGAAGCCGAACAAAAGTAAAATTCTATTAATCACACAGGCATTAAAAATTGGTAGTTCAGGGGCCCTCTGCATGATGTAACGTCACTTTCATTGTGTCACTGCATCATAAATGGCATCTCAAATGTTTACAGATGCTGATATTACCTCCTGGTGTTTAGTAGAACCAAGTTCAAGATCTTGTTGGACAGTATCCAAAGAAGCCTGGGAAACTAACTCTCCCGAGCAAGTGTGGGCCCTCCTCCGCTTCCTGTGCACTTGAGTGTCCCATATAATTTTGGAGAACCCTTCCATGTTTTCCAGCTGATGTTCTACACTGCTCTTTGTCAGGGAGCCTCTTCCTCTCAGTGTCTGGAGCATATGCTCCACCGCTCCAAAACTAACCGCCCTCCTCAACTGTCTCCGCAAAAGTTTCTTTTCCAAAAGCCCGTCCTTTGAGGCGATGCTTCTGGAGCTCTTGGTGACCCCATGTAGATTATGCTCAGCAGTAGGCCTGCTTTTGTCCTTACTGATCTGATGAGTACCTGGCCTCCTACCGGTTTTACCTCGGAGGACTGGGACTTCTCCAACGTAGACCCCATGGCTGATACTGTGCTGGCGGGGCCTTGAAACCTCATCTTGCTCCGAATTCAATGTACCAACCTGATTGAGAGAATTGCTACTGGATGTGGCATGATCCAAGTCATCAGTCTTACAGCTCTCAGTTCCATGACTTCTCAAAGAGTCAGTGGCATTAAAATCCGCTGATTTTCTCTTTTTCCTACTTTGGAAGTATCTGCGTCCACTGAGCTCCTTTGGTGCGGGGCTGATTGGGGCTTTCGTGGGATCAACATAACACTCCTCCTTGGAGCCCCTCACGCATCCACACATATTACCCATGGTGGCTTCTCATGCCAATAAGGCTCCCCTTTAAGAAAGTTTCACTCATTCCTGCCAGCTGTAAACAAGTTCAGCAAGTTCAAGGGTTTCTTATCCCAGGAAGTATCAGCCATCTTTTCCCCTGCAAGTGTTTAGGTATGACAAACAGCAGTAGTCCAATATCCACAGCAGTACGGATGATATGAATCCCTCTGAGACTCAGCAGAGGACCGAGACACTCCACATAAACTTCTGTTTCCTGTATAACACGTTCTCGCTGCACAGCCCGGCCCTTTCTTCTCACGCTGCCAACACACTGAAGTCTCAATGACCTTTGAAACGGCACCCTTTGCCCTGATCCTCCAGAACAAACACTATACAGATCGAGGCGCACGGCAAGAGACACAAACTAACTCCAGCTCTCTGTCACAGCTGAGGAAACGTCACAGTCCTCATGTGAGGTGTAAACACAGCCACCCCCAGAGCCCTGCTGGTGTTGAGTTTCCAGAGGCTGAATGTCCTTAGCGGTCGGAGGCTGGAGAGAGAGAGGGGGGGAAATGGGAGGGGAGTGGGACACACTCTCATCTGATGCCTGATGGCTTCTGGTAACTGTGGGCTGCGTGTGAAAGCTCTGCTCAGCAAGTTGGGCCATTCAAATAGGACGTACCAGGCTGAGAGAGTCATGGCCTGTCATGTGGCCTTTTAAAATAACAGGACAATGTGGCTGGCTCGACAAACATGGCTGTGCTGCCCCAGATGACAAAGCTCTCTATTTGCTCTTTAATCTTGCTCAAAACAAGAGCAAAGCTTTGAAAAGGATCAAGTCCAACACTTAAAGCAAATAAAGATAGCCAGTGGTCATAGATATGGAAGATGATAACTTATATTGACTATATAAACTTGCTTGGGTGACTATTCAGTCATCTCAGTTGTATAGTTGTAAAATATAATTAGCTTATTGAACAAGTTACTGAACAAACAATCATTTAAAGTTAATTAAGGTTATTTGCATTATTGCATTAAATCATTTTAGGGAACCCACACAAGATAATACGTGCTAATACATTTGCCACATCTCACCACCATAACATCTCACTACTTCCATCAAACTTCCTAGAAAATTGTTTTAATCATGCAGCAACATGCAACAAATTGCTTAACAATAGGGCTGTAATGGTACACAAAAAGGAAAACAGGTCTGAAATGCAGCTTAAGCTGCACAAGAGGGAAAGTTCTTTAAACACTATGCTTATGAGTTAGTTTGTAATGTTTCGTATAAAGCATGTCTCACTTTTAGGACAACTTGTATTGTGTACTTCAGATGTGTTCGCAACATCAAAGTGAATCAATATCCACACACAGAATTTCAGACGTGCAGTGGTTAAAACAACACTGCACTCGTCCGGTACACAAGAGTGCTGAACCGAAAGACAAGTAACTAATAAATTTCAGTATGAATATGTGTAAAATTAGGACCCATATAGCAAAATTCTAGCACCATGGCTGTGCCCTTTTCTAGTTTAATCTCTATTTTAATCTGTGGATGAACATATAATTGCATGTTGCTGGTGGAGTAGGAATATATATATATATTTTTTTTTTTACATCAGTTGCGCTTCGGCACTGCTCTTCTTTATGGATGAATCGAGGAGGAGTCACCATGGGTACCGATGATCACCAATCACAGTGGATCCATCATGCTGCATCTCAGAAGCACAGACAGTCAAAAGTGCTTCCAACAAAACAAATAATAAATGGCATCTGAGCAAGTATCATATCTGCTAATCTTATTTTGGCACAAGCTCTGTCACTTTCCCTTTATGGCTGCAGACTCACTTCTCAGACTCTTCACAGATATTTTGTTTTGACAGTGAGTGATTCCCCAAAGGTCAGCAAGGGCTGATGTGAGAATCTTGGGCCCCGAGAGCCAAAGTAGTGATATCTATGAATTTTTTCAATATTTACCAAAAAAAGCAAATATTTTCTCCTGACTGGATATGAATTTAAAAGGTTAGATTAGATGTTTTATCGGGCTATTTGTGTTTTTTTGTTTGTTTGTTTTTACATTTAAACACCTACGTGGCACAGAGAAGGCCTTGGGACTGAGAAAACATACTGGGGTGCAGGGTTTACCTCTTAAGAAAAATGTGTGTCATTTTTCCCTTGCCATCTCTAAATAATTTTCCAAATTATAACATTGTTTATTATGAAATGCTCTTAATATGCTGATTCATTATCATCATCATCATCATCATCAGTCACATGACCCGGTGTGGTCGTCGGGTCGCTGTGCTGTTGAACATCATGTGCTAGTGCCAAAGCTTTTCATTGTCCATTCTGTAATGTTGTCAGCACACTTCTTTCTCTATCTACCTCTACTTCTGCCACCTGGGACACTACCTTGGAGGATTGTTGTGGACAGGTTATTGGATCTGACGACATGTCCGTACCATTTCAGCTTTTTCTTTCTAACTGCAGTGAGCAGGTCTTCATACTGGCCTTCTTCGCACCTGATGATGTTTCTCACTGTTTCATTTGTGATATGGTCCTTGTAAGAGATGCCAAGAATGGTTCTATAGCATCTCATTTCAAGTGCCATTTCAATTCACTAACTTAGTTATCACAAACCAGTTTAGTTAAATGGTCGGATTCTATAACGGATAAAAATAGGAATTGTATTTTGCTGCTCACCGTGTTTCTGCTGTTGTTAAAGGAACACTCCACTTTTTTTTTTTTTTGAAAATTGGCTCATTTTTCAACTCCCCTAGAGTTAAACAGTTGAGTTTTACTGTTATCAAATCCGTTCAGCCGATCTTCAGGTCTGGCAGTACCACTTTTAGCATAGCTTAGCATAGTTCATTGAATCTGATTAGACCGTTAGCATCTCGCTCAAAAATGACCAAAGAGTTTTAATATTTTACCTATTTAAAACTTGACTCTTCTGTAGTTACATCGTGTACTAAGACCGACAGAAAATGAAAAGTTGCGATTTTCAAAACTCAACTGTTTAACTCTAGGGGAGTTGGAAAATTAGCCTATTTTAAAAAAAAGTGGAGTGTTCCTTTAAAATAACTGCATCATCTGCAGCTCTTAATGCGACGCTTTACATCTTTATCGGGAGAAAGTGCATGGAGCAGAAAGAGCTTGAATGAAGCGTGTTTGGCTCTAGATGAAAATATTAGAGGATTTAGTGCCAAAAGATCATTACAGTAAACGGCCCTGAGCACTCGTGGTGTGAATCGCTCCTTTGTTTTGACGCGCTGCTCACTTTAATCTGTAGAAACGGTAAAATGCTGCAATTATGTCCCGCGGTCCAGATGAAACTAAACCCGAGGTCCAGAACTGGTTATTTGAATACCACTGGCATAAAGCAAACATTTCCTACCAAATCTAAACTCAAAATTTAAGTAGTAAGGCAGGTTTGAACATGTTTTTAGGTACTTGCTCAGTAATGCAGTTTGTTCATTGTTTGACCAAAAAAATATCAAATATCATGTTATAGTTGCATATTGTGGCTAGAGGACATGTTCACACACCCTTCATTCATGGACTTCAAAGCATGTTTACAAGGCAAAAACGTAAAGCAAAAGCTTCTGAAACAACAGAACTGATTCAGAAATGAATGTCTTTGATCGCATGTTTAAACAGACAGTATTCAGATGCCAGCTGTGAATATTGTATAAATGAATAACTGCGTTCTTTAACATCTTTAATTACAAGTTATTTCCTAAAGAGCCGCAAACAATAGATGTAAAGGTAGTGAACTGTGATATTTAATTTGTTGGAAACTGATTCAAAACAGGATACTTCCAAAGAAGAGACCAGAGGGCAAAAGAAAATATGAACACGGTTCAAAAATCAGCCCTGAGAGACTAATGTCTGAGCAGAGGCACCAAAAACAACTCTACGTACCCTCCAACTGCAGATCATGAGGGAACAGGCCGCATGCCCAACGGCTCGCGTGAGAGTGACAGCGGCAGGTGCTTCTGCACGTCCCCACGCTACCTGTCAGCAAGTTTTATGAACCCAAGCATTATTTAACACATTCTTCGGCTGTGCCCCAGAAATGGATTTTCAGACTTGTTTTGTATGCCTTCAGCCAACTGAGGGCCGTCAGGGAGGCTGGGCCAGCATGGTTTGCGGAGAAGTTGTTGTAGTGCGTCATTCTTGCATGCTGGAGATGTGAATTAGGAAGAGCTGTGATGGTTTGGGTTTGAATCGAGAATAACATCATCTCGAAGCAGCCGAGCCAAGGATATTAATAATCTGCCACTGTGAAGGTGGGACAGTGTGTTCAAAATCAGTAGGGGATATTCACACTGGATGCATTCGTGTTGGCAGAGGAATTAAACCAATCACAGATTGGCCCCGAGACGCATTTTACAACTTTGAAAAGCAAGAGCGTGTCCTGTGTGAACTGCTCTCCTCTCCGCCTCAGTCTTATATACTGTACATTTGATGCAGAGAAGGTTTCACATGCTCAGACCTGCAAATGCGCAGCTGCAGTAAAACCTCCGAGTGACCTCTGCAGCTAAAGCACAAATCCCTCAGAAATACTGCAGGACTACTACGAGTCCGAGTTTTGGAAAAGCATATCGCAAACACAAAATGCATTCATCATCTGCACCCGCTCAGGATGGCACCAGCATTTTAAGAAATAAAATCTCTTGCACCATGAAAAGCACAGACATATATATCACAAGGAATGAAAAAGCTGATGAAAATACAAATGCCTTTTTACAAAACTGAATAACTGAGTAAAAGATACAAGACAGTTCTTGTGTATGTAATGACAATTATTTTCGAGCTACTACATGTTGATACTAAAATGATGGCGTTAATAAATCAATCTCACCATTGTAGTTACTGAGAAAAATAACATGATTGAAGCTTCATTAAAACATGGGAAATGTCCCTGCATGAAAGAGCATTACAGGAAAAGAATAAGCATCAGACTGAGCCTGAGTGTTTGAGAGAACATGTTGTGCCGACTGACAGATACAGCCAAACAAACAGAGCTCACTGCACTCCACCTACAGCCAAACAATAATTACACTAGAGGAGGGAAATGAAGACAAACTTTGAGCGTTGGCTTGATGAAGCCTTGCCTGAATGTTTATGGATTTGAGTAATTGGGCAGTTTGAAGAAAGAAATTGAAGGCTGAAAGCTATGTGGTTGCAAGGGGGTTCAGAACTAACTGGGTTATGCTAAGGTGTTCTAGGTAGTTGTTAAAATGTTTTGAGTGGTTTAAAGCATTGCTAAGTGGTTGCTAGGCAGTTACAAAGCGGTTAGGTGGTTGTTAGCGTGTTTTGGTTTCTAGGCTGTCGCAAAGGTGTTTTGAGTGATTTCTAGGACATTTTTTGGCAGTTTCTAGGTGGTTGTTATGGTGTTGCTAGGTAATTTCTAGAGTGTTCTGAGTGCTTTCTATGGCACTGTTATGCAGTTGCTAAGGTGTTGTAAGTCATTTAAAGGGATAGTTCACCCAAAAATGAAAATTTGATGTTTATCTGCTTACCCCCAGCGCAGCCAAGATTCTGTTCAGCACTCGGTTAGTGAGGTCTGATCGCGCTCTGATAATGGCAGTAATGCCTCACGCTTCAGAGCGCGATCAGACCTCACTAACCGAGTGCTGAATGCAGTTGGACTTAGTAGTGTATTAGAGGTAAAAAATGATATAAATACTGTTCGGTTTCTCGCACAAACTGATCGTTTCGTGTCTTAGGACATCAGTGTGTCGTCACGAGCTGCAGGGTTTGATTTGGATTTGTCTATGCAAGTGTTTTCGATTCTTATTGATTGTGTTCCCATTCACTCACATTATAAGACTGACAGACTGCAGCGGTTGCAGTTAAAAATCATCATTTGTGTTCTACTGAAGAAACAAAGTCACCTACATCTTGGATGCCCTGGGGGTAAGCAGATAAACATCAAATTTTCATTTTTGGGTGAACTATCCCTTTAAGGCATTGCTAGGTGGTTACTAAGCAGTTACTAATAAATTTGAATGGTTGATAGGGCGTTGCTTGGTGGTTGTAAGCGTGTTTTGGTTTCTAGACAGTTGCAAGGGGGCTCAGAACTTACTAAGGTGTTGACAGGCAGTTGCTAAGGTGTTCTAGGTGGTTGTTAAGGTGTTTCTAGGAACCTTCTGAGGTGTTCTAAGTGCTTTCTGGGGCATTGTTAGTTGCCAAGGTGCTGTAAGTGGTTAAAGGTATTGTTAGGTGGTTGCTAGGCAGTTCCCAACAAACATCGGTCCGATGGCAACATCGTGTCCCTGGCCAAAAATAGTTGCGGCAGGACAGCATAAATTTGTAAAAATATGTAACACAGAACATTTCCTAAAAATGCATTCAGATATGTTTGTACATGTCTGAAATTCTCTGGAGTGGCATGTATAATTGTTACTTTGACTTTTATCTTTGTGCAGTTCAATATATAATAATTAATTAATTAATAAGATAATGTCAAAGACGTCTGTTCAAATTTCATTTTGGAACTATTTTTCAACCATGACAGGACGTGTAGGAGGAACGTCTTTTCAATGGTATTAAGCGTCCAAATGATTTGCTGGGTTACAATGCAGCTAATAAGATAACCTGAGCGTTGCTAAGATGTTTTAAGTGGTTTAAGACATTGCTAGATGGTTCTTAAGTGGTTGATAGGCCACTTCTAAATGGTTGCTAGGGTGTTATGGGTGGTTGTAATTTAAAAGCTCTAGGAGTTACAGTTGAAAATGAAAATGTTGGTCTTTGGTCAGGGATTTTGTACAATAACAGCATGTTTACCTTCTCAAGCCAGCATAAATACACAGTATGTGCTGAAATACAGCAGTCAAACAAACAATGTTGGTTACCCATCACAGCCACAGACAGGAGTAAATACAGGGCATATTTGTCTCAGTTTGCTCAATATCTGCACAGTGCACACCCTCCAGCAAATACATGTCTGACCTCTTGTGGTCAGAGAATAAACTGCAAAATGAAAGCAGTTTGGATGTAAATCTAATGAGCTAAAACATCACAAGAATGCTAGTCATGCAAAACTTCATCAACAAAATGAAACCAAGACAAAATAATATCAATAATTTATTACTGGCATATTCTCTGTGTTTCACATCGTGGGGAATAAGCAGGGTGGACCCCCTTCAAACATCTACAACTTAAATAAACAACACAAAAATAGCCGACTCACCTGAAAGTGCAGAATTATGGTCCATATTAATCCCAATGTCAGTTTTGGGTTTCCATCCGTTATGTCATCATTCCTGATGTTCACCAGTTTCACCTGAGGACACGAGGAGTGAACGAACATAATCATTCAGTGCTCTGCATCATTCCATGAAGACATGAAACACATGACTGAATATATAATGACATTTTTATTTATTTATTTTAAATCAATGCATGTTTATACACAAAGACACATACAAAACCATATGCAATTTAAATGTAATTTTTCACCTCAATATTACAACGTGCAAGGCTATATTTTGGATTCAGTAAGATTTAATTACTGCTCAATTTCATGGCCATTTAAATCTAATTCTGTTGCTTAATTAATTATTTCTAATTCAGTAGCAAATGAGATGAGATTAAGCGCTCGAAGGCATGTAATATTATTTGTAATGTCCACAGAAGCACATGCAAGAGTGTTTTTATACTTTATACACTTTATATAGAATGTTTCCATATGGTTTAAAAACACATACATAGATAAATATATACCATAAAATTTTAAAATACTGTAGATACAAGTGCATGATGGTCTTTCTGTTATACTGCCATTAAAAATGCATTCGTTTTCCAGAACTAATCTATGACGTGATCTACCTTTAGATTATACTGTAAACATAATTCTAAGAGCAATAAATCTATAATAAACCTCATGCTGCTTATGACAGTGACATAACATTGTCAGCGGCTCATCACAAGAGGGCACTGCAGTACAGTACTGTTATTTAAAGCATGATGGGGAATAACTGCTTGGATAGTTTTATATATTCTGACTGAAACAGCTACATTTAAAGCAACTGTGAAGTTGATACACTGTTATTGTTGATTTCAATTTATTATTATTATTAATAATCGCTTTTGCAACTATTTTAGAAAACTGCTATCTTTAATCATATTGGGTTAGTCACTATTTTGAGTCAAACAAAAGTTCTTTTGTTCTTACCCATGATAAAATCACTGTTATGCACTTATATATGGGTTGTGGCTTGCTATATTAATATTCTTTGATTTTGATACTGATAATGAAAACAGAATGTGGATTATGTGCAGTGAATCATAACAATAGCCTGCAGTGATGAATATTTCACAGCATTCTCACAACTGTAACCATTCTTGATCTTGGATAAGGCAATGATTTCTTAAGTGCACTGAAATATATTTATGGCATAATCAAGCAATTACAAATGAGAAGTCATGCAATATTTTATAAACAGTCAGCTAAATGGTGTTGTAAGGCAAGACTATCTCAAATATTTATGATTTATGTTGTCAAAGTCTGCTTTCTCTGAACAGAACTGCTTGGGCTTGTATTTTTAGAAATAACCAAATTAGATGTCTCTTCGCGTTTTCTCTGTAGAAATGAAAGCCCACCCATAGCAGATTTTATCTATTTCCTTTGAAAGATGCATCATTTATCAAAAACTACTGGTATAATAACAATATTTGTGAATGTTTAACCATCAGGAATCTTGTGTCTATCAATTATGTAACACAAGTGCAACATGAGTGGAATTTACAATAATTAGTTTAAACGTATGAAATTCGCTTGGTGAAAAACAGTCAAATATCTCTGTGGGAGCAAAGCAGCCTCATTTTGAATTGCAAATGTAGCTTAGAGTAGTATTACTGCAAATGATTTATGTTATCATTAAGATGATACTGCACAGCAAGAATTCTGCAGATATCAACAACTGCAGTGAGTTTGGCTTGTAAATGAGATTTAATTCTTGTTGTTGAGCTTCAATGACGATTTAATCTACTTTACAAAGACAAAGACAAAGACTTTTTTATATTTCAGAAGCAGAAAATTATACACTATTTCTTATAGTGCTGCACAAAATCATACAAAAAAATATACACTTATTTAATCACTAAATTTTTAAACTGCAAGACAAGGCCATAACCATGTCTTGAACATTGGGGGACCTTTTTTTTATTTTTATGTAAAGTAATAATATATTTAGAGGATTGAAAGGGATTTATGGGAATAACAAAAAAATAACGGCACATAAAATAAACTGTGAAGTAATCGATTTAAACTACTTGCAAATAAAATTTTATTTTAAAATATGTGCGCACACACACATTAACTCCTATGTCAAAAATGCAATATGCTTTTAGTCTCGTCACATTCAGTTATGAATTACATAAATAGGGTAAATTTATAAAATATATTTCCAATTCAAAATGATGAAATTTCATAGAAAAGTTTGCATTACTAGATATTTCTGTCAGTCGATAAACATTAGTATAGTAAAAAAAAGTTGTGGAATATTAAATGTTGCCATGCACACTTTTACTGTTAAAACTAAAGCACTGTGTTGGAATTTGCACTCGTCTTCTGTGAAGCCCCGCCTTCTTTGATTTGATTGGCCATCTCAAACAGAACCAGCCTGAAAATTTTACTTTTTTAACTTTTCAACAATCAGAGAAGTGTGTAATGGTGTGCAGCAGAGAAACATCAAAAATACCAAATATTGGCTATTTCTAATTCTCAATGTCTACGGTGGTTATGACCCTGCGGCATGAAATGAACTGCTTAAAAAAAAAAAAAAATCCCTCTGCCTACGTTGATTATGTTTCCCACTGGTCTTACCTGTCGTCTTTTTAAATAGTCCAGTGCAATCTGTACATTCTGGAGTCTGTGGAAGCGCATGCGGCCCTTCTCCCGCGGCTGTGAGGGGAGGAGAGAGAGGAGAAGCCGTCAGAACATGTATAATCAGACACAGCCGAGCTTTCGGCACCAGACACTCACCGTACCGTCACACAGACGCTCTGCCTGCGGGGAGAGAAACTCACAGCGCCCCCTATCATCAACTACTGCATATCAATCCCCTCTCTGAATGGGGAAGTTCACCTGACAAAAGTAGGTGATGTTTCTTGCTAACTTCACACATGTACATGACAGGTTTGCACTAAGTTATATGAAGCCTTAAAGGAACACAAAGCCAAACGCAAGGTCAAAGTCGTGGGGTGGTGCGGGAAGCAACTAAATGGGAATAAAGCAGATGGAAAGAAAGAAAATCTCCACTGTCCAGCTGAAACATAAAAAAGCCTCAGTTCAGCTCAAACTTAATGTACAGTACAGTGTGGGTAGACTTAAAGAGAAATGAGCACAATAGAGCAGATGATGGATGACTTTAAGAGAATCGTCATTTGTTTTGCCCTTCAGTGCATCAGCACAGAGTCTGGAAGGAAAGGACTGACATGAGCTCCATGTGTTTTGTTCACAGAATTGTGAGAAATGACAAAATGTTCTATCAATCAAAAACAAAAGGTTTGTATCACATGATATAGCGATTTTGATTAAATATAAGTGTGTAATTTTCTAAAATCATGATGAACATTAATGGACCCCATGAAATGCTTTGATAAATACAGTGCTAATTTTGATTTAGTTTTAGTCATAGTCTTGTGCATTAAGCATTTCTCTAACAATGCACAGATCCTATACACTGATATAGGTACATCTGATATTCCCCAAACTGTTTATGTTCACCCAACTGTACTTTGCTCGCCAAAGCGGACGTTTTTTGACCGTTCAAGTGCAAAAAGACACAAAAAATTCAGTACTTTTCAGGAATTGACAGTTTTTATTGACATACTTTTATAGTTTTCATTTAAAATTTTTATTAGATTTGATTTTTTGTTTTTCTGCTTTCATTATAATTTTAGTTCAAAGTTTTAGCATTTTTTTGTGTGTTTATGTCTTTTAGTTTTTGCTTTTAAATGTCTATAAGTTTATATTTATGTTTGTTATTTTAATACCTCAGCTAAAGCTTAGGAACTAGATGAAATAAAATAAGTTTATTTCAAGTAATGATGATTTTTTTTATGGTTTTAGGTTTAGTTAACTATAATAACCCTTATACTTGTAAAATGTATTAAATAATGTGTCAAAAAATGTTCTTAGTCTTTTGTTCCTGTGACAAGACACAGTAGCTTACTATGAATTAAATAGAAATTAAATTAAATACAGTTTATTGTTTAAACAATAACAACAAAAATTACCAGGAAAAAATTATAATAATAAACCATCCCTCTTATTCTGAAATGTCTGCAATTTGCTCATTTAATTTCAGATGGGGGAGATAAAATATGCATTCTTACAACCGTCTAAAACATACTACTATATAAACACCGTGTAGTAAACATTGTCATAATTCATCAATATTAGTTTATAAGCAATTGCTTGGCATAAACGTGTGCTATTCATTAATTGCGAAGAAGTCTGAAGTGCTGCTGGGCGAGCCTGTAGATCAGCACGTTACACTTCAAATGTGTGCATCTTCCACACAAGACAGCAGTCCTGAATGGATATCTTCCCAAATCATCTCTCTCTTTCATTTTCATCTCATTTTCATTCGTTGACGAAAATTAGAGTAGATTTTAGTCATAGTTTTAGTCATTCAAAACGCATTTTTTAGTCATCGTCTCGTTTTCGTCCGTGAAAAAAATTACGTTGATGAAAATTATGATAAAAATTATTCATCGACAAAATTAACACGGGATAAATACAGATGCCAAATATCAATTCCATGGCAAAAACTAGTACTAGGCTAACTAATGTAAGAAAAAAGTCCTCAAACAATTAAAGTAATAAATTAAGAACAAAGAAACAAATTACGAGCATTAGAGCGCTGCAGTGATGGCAAATTTTTTGTAGGTCAACCCATAGTTTGACATCTCACTGGTTCCCTCGACAAAAACCCAATAGGATTTTTACACTGGCTTTTGGATATTTGTAAAAAATAAACTCTGTGACCAACATAAGTTTATGATTCCTTTATGAAGTTTACTCCCTGATAACCAATCACGTTCAAAAGCGAAAATGAAAAGCGAGCGCGCATTCATAAGGTCTAGGTCTGCAAGGTTTGTGAAATTAAATGTTTATTAGATATTCAAAAACTTGATCAAATTATATAAATGCGTATTTGCTGAATGCCGACGATAGATGAGAAAGTTTTATAGTATTTGTCTGTCTATTACTAATAATATAAACACTATAATACTTTTTCATATTCTGTTTGCTTTATTTGTTCTATCTAATAATGTATTATAACTGTTAAAAAGAGAATAAAAAGTCAGAAGATGCACCATCAAAATAAAACTACCCCTTCCATCACATTAGTCAAACAGAAGAACTTATTGCCGATCATTAAAAAATGCCAAATATCAACCAATATATTGGCTTTGGAGATATATCAGTTAAGCACTCATTTTTAAATTTAATATCAATCACCAATAGACTGCATTTTACAACAATAATGTTAACAAAACAGATATGAACAGTACATAAAAATGTTTTTCATTTAAACGGGTATACTACATTTTTTCAGTGTATTTTTAAAGTATTATTCCTATTCTAGGAATTGAAAAATTATTCAATAAAGAGTTTTAAAAACTGAAAACTGAAATCACGCTGACTTCATGACTGCTTAATGACTACATAATCACTTAAAACTTTTTGGGGATTTCATTCAAACTAAGAAAAAAATGTTTGTGCCGCTGAGCCAGAGATGTCATCAATTTCAAAGGCCCCGATATACTCAAGCCAAACTTCTTTAAAAAGAAAGGTAAAAAGGTAAAAAGAAGTTGGAAATACCTTTGTGACAATATACTCTTAGTGAACCGCCCAAACACTCTACACTGCTGAGATAGGGCGGGCGATATGACCAAAATCTTATATCACGATATGAGTCATTTTATATCACGATAACAATATATATCACAATATAGGTATTTTTGCTTTAAATATGATTTTTATGATATTCAGATTTTCCATATCATTGAAATTTCATAATTATCATCAACTGATGAAAATACTAGCCTAAAAAACTCAAGCTTACTGAAGACAATGCATAGTCTTTACTGTGTAAATTAAATATGCATTTATTCTTATTAAAGTTTCAAAAGCTAACAGTGAGAGATTTTCTCTCTTTTTTGTTCTTTGATTAGCATTAATAATGACAGCAGGTAAATTTGGATGCTGTCCCTTTAAGACTGACTGCACCTTCACTTAAGACATAAATGGCTCTGTTTACTTGCAAATACATGGTCACTTTGACACATAGGTGTATTTAATGTGTATTTAACAGTTCACGCGCTCTTTGAGCCGCAGCTTCATGTCGCACGTCTCTCAGACGGCGCTGAGAAACAGTCTCTCAGAGAGCATGCATATGCTGGAATGAATTGTCTTTCGCTGCTAATTGCACTTAAACGGTTTAAAACCACTTGTTTTTAAACCGCAATGCTTAAAAACTCACGCTTTCATGACCGCGCAGCATAATAGCCTCACGTATCAGAGACAATTGTTCAAAATCTCTACCAGTTGACGAATTTCAACCGGCTAATCGTGTCTATCAATATATCGCCCACCCCTACTTAATGTGCTTAATACACTTTAACATCGAGCATGTCTCTAATTCGCGATCGCCCTCTGAGAGAGGCACTTTCACATCAATAACAAAAAAAAAACAGCCATTCAGAAAGCATCTGGTCATAGTGATGTTGATATGTTTGCACCTGTTCTGCATTTTTTCATTTCAGTCACGTCACGTTTATTTATACAGCACTTTATACAATAGATGTGTGACAGTGTCAGTATTGCTTTAAATTAGAATTACAATTTCAGTTACAACTATAAATAATAATAAATAAATAATTTCTACTATATATATGTGACCTTGGTGAACTAAACAGAAGAAATGAACTGGAAATTTCCATGTCAAAGAAGGTGGAGCCTCAGAGCCACACCCACCTATTACATCATTGCCACGGACCAATGGGTAGTTTGAAAGCGTTTACCAGCCTCTGATGAGCTATTTCGAACTCCAAAAACATCATTTTGGCAAGTTTTTGTTCGCATTGACGTCACACCAGTTCATCAGTTTCATTTGAAGTATATCGGGGCCTTAACCCTCAACAGACATGAACTAAAAGCCACAAAACTTTGATTTCATGGGGTCTTTAATGCACTCTTGAAGCGAAAGGAACTTGAATCAGGCCTTTAGTTCACAGCTCAAGCTTCTGTGTCTTGAGAAATGACCAAGCTGGCATTCTAGAGCTCTCCACAGAAACCCCAGAAGGCAATATTTAGCCATTATGAACATGGTATTTACCCATCCCTGTGGCTTCAACCTAACCATCGGGTGAATTTGTAAAGATCGGGAAAGTTCTAGATGCCTACAGTCCACTGATGAGAAGCCAAGCTTCTCTGGGTTTAGCAATCCAGTTAATATCACAGCACACGCTACATTAGTCCTGTTATTGAGGGGGCAGGAGGACACGTGTCCACACCTACCCCCTTATCCTCATCATCATCATCATCATCGTGGTCACGTCCATGCCGCTCAACCGTGCATGCGTCAGCCGCACTCACCAACCGTAACGTCTTCAGAAAATCACGCTCCCTTGGCTTACAGCGGGAACGTGAGCACGAGAGAGAGACACACATACAGACACAGAAACAGGTGGACACATAAGAGATGGACAGAAGAAGAAAATGAGAAGGACAGAAGACAAGGAGGAAAAGAAACAGGGTGTCATCAAAAGAAAGGGGGCACTTCTCTACAGTGATGAGAAGGTCTGTCAGCAGCCAAACTAAAGACTCACATCACAAAAGGACCGGACTTGACAGTAAAAGCTTCTGGAGGAATTCTCAGTCAAATTAAACTCAATCCCTCAGTTTGAACAGAGTTTCTGGTTTCTAATGATAAAATTATCTTCTAAATGAATAAATGCAGGTGTAATGTCAAGAATAAAAACTAATCAAATATAAACATATAACTAAATATAGCTGCAAGCAGCAATTACTGGGCTGCGCCAAACCCACCAATCGCATGAAGTTTGATTGGTTGTAGTATTACAGTGATTCTTTTTCACTGTTGAAAATATACCATTGAATTCTGTAGGACCAAAGAAATACAAATAGTTGAGACTTTCAAATTCCAAAAAGCTAAAAGAATAATTGTAAATTTTCTCATATTTTTTTGACCACTAGATGGCACCAACCCAAAACTTGACATGTGGCTTCAGGGAATGGTGCTAAAGACACATACCAAGTTTCATAATGATATGTTAATGTGTATGTTAAATACAGCATTTTAATTCAAAATTCAAAATGTTCAGCAAGCCACACCGAATCTAAAGTAATCTAAATATTATGATTTTTGGTCAAAATGTACAGAAGTTAAACAAAAATAGCCATTTTCATATCTCTTGACTAGTAGGCTGTTCCAAAACCTTTTATGTACCCTCCAGTCATGCTCGTGATGACAGGTACAAAGTTTCGTCTCAAAAAGCCAAAGTGCTGCAGAGATACAGCCTCACATCCACTGTAAGTGCTTGTTGTCAAATTCGTAAAACAAATTCTCAGGAACGATTTTGAATTCTGAAAAAAACATGATTTTTTTTTTTTTTTGGCTCAGCCTCACAATCATCTGAACAAAATTAGGTTAAGATTGGACAAAATTTATAGAAGAAGAAGAAAAAAATGTTGGACATTTTTAGGGGAAGCGGTAAATGCTTTGTTTCAGAGGAAAAGTTAACTTTTAAAAAATATCAATCCAAGGCATTTAGGAGTATTTAGGAAAAATATAAAAAGCCTTTATTTAATCATGGCTTAGGCATTTGAAAACAGGTGACATGTAACCGCACACCAACATGTTGCGGCTAATGAGCCTTCATCAGGGTGTGAACAACAAACACCATCAGAGTTCACGATCAGCAATTAATTAGTCGTGACAAACACCTGATTACGTGGTATAGGATATGCACACGAGACAAAGTTTAGATGATATTAAAGCTGTCGTAGAACGTGTTTTCAAAAGATGTAATTTAAGTCTAAGGTGTCCCCTGAATGTGTCTGTGAAGTTTCAGCTCAAAATACCCCATAGACTTTTTTTATTCATTTTTTTAACTGCCTATTTTGGGGCATCATTATATATGCACCTTAAATCTCGCGCTCTCCGCCCCCTGAGCTCTCGACTATAATACAGTGCATAAACAAAGTTCACACAGCTAATATAACCCTCAAAATGGATCTTTACAAAGTGTTCGTCATGCAGCATGTCTAAGTACAGTATTTATTAGGATGTTTACATTTGATTCTGAATGAGTTTGATAGTGCTCTGTGGCTAACGGGCTAATGCTACACTGTTGGAGAGATTTACAAAGAATTAAGTTGTGTTTATGAATTATACAGACTGCAGACTGTGTTTAATAATGAAAATAGCGACGGCTCTGTGAATACAGTAATAAACGATGGTAACTTTAACCACATTTAACAGTACATTAGCAACATGCTAACGAAACATTTAGAAAGACAATTTACGAATATCACTAAAAATATCATGTAATCATGGATCATGTCAGTTATTATTGCTCCATCTGCCATTTTTCGCTGTTGTTCTTACTTGCTTACCTAGTCTGATGATTCAGCTGTGCACAGATCCAGACGTTTTGCCCTTGTCTAATGCTTGAATGTGGGCTGGCATATGCAAATATTGGGGTCATACATATTAATGATCCTGACTGTTACGTAACAGTCGGTGTTATGTTGAGATTCGCCTGTTCTTCGGAGGTCTTTTAAACAAATGAGATTTATATAAGAAGGAGGAAACAATGGAGTTTGAGACTCACTGTATGTCATTTCCATGTACTGAACTCTTGTTATTCAACTATGCCAAGGTAAATTCATTTTTTAATTCTAGGGCACCTTTAAGAGAACATATCTCACCAAATATATAATTTGTACAAGCATAATATATACAAGCATATGTTTCCGTAATAAAAAGTATTTTTAAAAGTAGGCTAAGGTGTACTTTCTCATAAGTATAAGGTCATAATATATATATTTTGACTTACAATTTAAATGTGTATCTCAATGTTTATTGTATCAATTTGAAGGGCACACTAGCACATAAATGTTAGCTTCAAAACTAACAGGCAAAACAATGATTTCATATATTACACGCAATACTGTCAAATACTGACACCACAATCTCAGCGGCTTCTAAAATGTGGCCTGCATACTATAATCTGGTAGTATGTGTTTGTTTACACAACTCTACAGCACATCTGATGCTGAATGAGAATTCCTCCAAAGCTGAAACTGAATGTATTGTAACACAATACACTATCTTTCTTAGTGTAAAACTGCTATAGTGTGAATATGAAGGGTTTGTTGTACACTAGTGTGTAAATAAGCAAAAGCATTTTCACATATTACACTATTAGCACAAATGTTTTAGCTGGTGTAAAGCATGAGTGTGCAGGAACTGGTTACGTCACTTTTAGCATAGCTCATCAGTGTGTGAGTGCACATTTAATCAGCCTGCTGGATTAGTAACACACACACACACACACACAGATGTGGACTGGTGTGAATGGTGAATCTAAGATGCCCCCTTCAAAAACAGCAAGTGACTGCACACGTGTTCAAGTGTTCCGCTTCAAGACTGCTTTTCAAGTGTGTTTCAGATTCAAACAGTGGACAGACAATAAGTGATAACTGAACAGTTGAAACAGAGCAATACTCACCAGTGTCTCGCCGGACAACACCTCCAAAAGGGAGATCAGGTTATGTCCATCACGCAAATCCTCATACAGGTCGTTCACGTGCTTTCGTACCTGCCACAAAGTGAGAAGAGAATGTATGAAAAAATCCATCAGTCTATCAGAAGTGTAAAAATTCATGAATTTTCTCAATGCATCAGTTATAAATCCTGCCAATGCATGGATTTTTGAATCATCAATAATTTGTTTTGGTCAATAATTGAATTCAGTGTTTTATTTAATACAAATTTATATGAACCTTAAGAATTTAATCAAGCTTTTAAAATGAAAATGAACAATGACCATCTATCTATCTATCTATCTATCTATCTATCTATCTATCTATCTATCTATCTATCTATCTATCTATCTATCTATCTATCTATCTATCTATCTATCTATCTATCTATCTATCTATCTATCTACCTAATCACATCATAATGCAGGAGAATTTATCACCATTATGTCATGAATCCATTTCCTTTAAAGTTTTGCAGTGGATTCTTTCATGGGAAATCATCTCCAGCAATGAATGATATTTGAAATAGTAAAGAAGTAAGACACTCCCACCACTGTAGTTATTATCCTTCAAAAGACAAAGGACCCATTTTATGACTGCGAGACACTGGTGCACCTTGAAAAAGGCCTGTTTAAACACAGCATTTCTGACAAAGGCCAAACCAGTTCATCTGCACTTACTGTAAAAAGATTGATTAATATTACTGAGTAACTGGTTGTCCAAGTTCAGCATCACAGTGTCTCAACAATTAGTCACTGCTTGTTGCAAACAATTACTCAGGACTGATGTTTGACCATTGTAAGAGGATGTTTTTTTGAGGTATCATTTCCCAATGAATCATCCCTTATGCTGTGTTGAAAGCCTTTTTATTCCTCACATACACATACAGGATTGTAGCAGGATTGTAGTGTTCCCTATAGTAAACACAAATGCTCCCGTGAGGTACTGGCTAACGACAAACATCTTATCTGAAGGCCTTTCGCTACTGCAGCTCCAGCAGCATGACCGTTGCCTGACCATGGTCCTGAATACCACGCCGCTGAAGTCACCTCTCTGCCTCACTGACCTGCTTTCACATCAGGTCCTCTCGTTCCCCAGAAACCACAGCTACATGATTAAAATAGATGTTTAACTCGGGATCTGGGTCAGTCCGTTACACTTTACCATGAGCTGCAAGTCAGCACCTTGCATAACAAATAGTAGTAGCAGAGGTGACTCCAATACTGTAAAATATACATTGTAAAAGTATTAAAAAATATTATTTATAGTTAATTGTATAGACTCAATCAGTGCTGTTTTGCCATTTTATGCATTACAACAAATGAGTATTTTTCAATTAAATTAACCTACTCATTTGCGACTGTTTTTGTGACTTTTTTTATACAAAAATATATAAATACTTAATAAATAAATTTGACCTGGAGTGTTAAAAATTATAATCTTATAATAATACACCATCTTTCTTCTTTTTATTTAGTTATAATGAACTATTAAAATAGATTTTCTTTTTTTAAGAAAACCATTTTAAACCATTTCAGAGCAACAAAATGTATAATAATACTGATAAGTGTGCTGAAAAATATTGATATTATTTCTTGTTATACTGTCCAACTGTCACGGATGTGTGGCTGTAGTAAAGCGCACAATGATAGAGTCCAAATAAAATAATAATCTTTAATAAATCCAATCAGGAACATGCAGGAGAATATAAATAATCTAAATAATAAGTATTGAACACAACCACGTTAACATACACATACACATACACAAGACTGACCCATGAACGGAGGAAACTAATAGCTTAAAAATACACAGTGAGATTGTGAGATTGAATCAGAAACCATAGAAATAAATGAAGAAATTACAATTCAGACAAACAGAAACAGGGAAAGCCTAAATAAAACACAAATGAACTAACAGAACTAAACATAACCTTTACACAACATCCCCCTCCCGGAAGGCGCGTCGAGCCGTAACTATTAAGAGTCCAACAGTCCAGGGAGGATGTGGAGCTGGAGAGGAATGTGACCAGAGGGGGACTAGTTAATGGAAAAACCATGGCAGAGATGGAGAAAGGAGCCAGGGAGGAGCTGATGGAGGGAGGATCTAAATAACAACCCAGTGTATAGCCAGGATGAAGGCCCATGGTGGAACCAATGGTGGGAGGAGCCAGAGTGGAGTCAGCTGTCCAACCACCAGCAGTGGAGCCAGATTTGGAGACCTAGGTGGAACCGAGGACACATAGAAACCGGACAACACCTTAGGTGATGATGAGCCACTAATGTGGAACCAGGGTGCCAGAGGACTGAGGTGGAGCAGGTGGGAGTGAGGACCAAGGTGGAGCCTGAGGAAAGGCAGAGCCGACAGAGCTGAAGGGGTAGAGGGATGAGGCACAGCTGAAGGCCCGGACGTCCGTGACGCAGACAGAGCGAAGACTGACCAAGGCAGAGACGGAGGGATAGGGGAGCCCGGTGGAGCCATCAGGGCCACAGTCCCAGGTGGAGTTGATGGAGGGAGGATACAACTAACAATGCAGAATACAGCCAGGATAAAGGCCCATGGTGGAACTAATAACGGGAAGAGCCAGAATGGAATCAGCTGTCCAACCACCAGAGGAGGAGCCAGGAGATTTGGAGACCTAGATGGAACCGTGGAGACACAGACACCAGACAACACCATAGGTTCTGGAGGCCAAGGCGGAGCCGTGATGATAAGCTGCCGAGGTGGAACTTGAGTGCCAGAGGCGTAGCAGGTGGGACTGAGGACCAAGGCGGAGCTGGAGAGAAGGCAGAGCCTGATGGAGCTGAAGGGGTGGAGGGACAAAGAGCAGCTGAAGGTGATGTCCATGGTACAGGCAGAGCGATGACTGACCAAGGCAGAGCCACAGGGAGGAGGGAGCCCAGTGGAGCCGTAACGACGACGGTCCCAGGTAGAGCCGAGGAAGGGAGGAGCCCAGGTGGAGCTGACTGGTTGATGGGCCAAGGTGGAGTGACAGGCTCAGAGGCTGGAGAGCCATGGGATCTCATTACAAAGGCAGAGCTGGAGACCATAAGACCCAAGGCAGATCCACACAGCAGAGTGGAGTCAACAAAGGGGGAGCCGAGGGACTGAAGAAAACCAGCAGAGGCGAGGCCGAAGGACTGGCTGTCTTTAGTAGAGGAGGTGGGAGAGGGAGGCTGGGTGGGACCATTGGAGACATAGGAGACTTGGGGCTGGGCAGGACCAGCAGGGAAGGGAGACTAAGGCAAATATCCTCTTCTTTTTCCTCATATAATAATGTAAAGGCCAGACACAGCTCACCCTCATTGGTGGGAGTATGAGAGGGGCTCCACTCCATCCACTTACTCCATGAGGACACCTACTGGCATTGACTCGGGCTCCAGGATGAAGATGGCCATAGGCTTTTGCTTGGACTCAGGATCTGTGGCGGTCGCGGGCTCAGGGTCTGTGAAGGGCTCAGGCAGTATGCCTGTGCTGTGTGGATGGATGGCTGGGCTCTTGGTCTGGAGTGGGGCTGGCAGGGTCTTCTTCCACTGAGCAAATGATGAAGGGCAATCCACAATTCACCAGCACCCACTCCAAAGAGGTGGCAAAGTTTCAATGAGGACCGTCCATGGACAGGGGTGCCTTGGACTGCACACTGGGGCACATGAACTAAAAAAATTCCCTTGTGTGGTCTTCAAGGTTTTGCTCCTGCTCCCAACAAAGAAAACGGACTGCAGATAAGTTCATAGTGGGCAAAAGAAAAAGAAGAAACATCACAAAAATGTTCTCTAGGTTCAGTCTTCTGTCACAGATGTGTGGCTGTAGTAAAGCGCACGGCGATAGAGAGTCAAAACAAACCAGTCTTTAATAAATCCAACCAAGAACACACGGGGAATAAGTATTGAACACAACCATGTTAACCATAGACATAAACAAGACTGAACCATGAATGGAGACACAGGAAGAGCTAATGAATTAGAACAGAAACAGGTATGTGATTAATCAGAAACCATAGAAACAAACAAGGAATTCGAAACAGAAAAAAGGAAAGCTAAACTAAGGATACGTTTACACGACAACAATATACTTAAAACGGATACGTTTTTCCTTTGAGTTTTTCCATGTACAGATGACAGCCATTGTCAAAACGATCCCCATTCACACGAATCTGTGAAAAGGACTAAAAACACTGTATTCAGCTGCCAGGCCATTAGATGGTGATGAAAGACTGAACATGTTATACACATGTGCATGACGTCATCGTTTTCACAGATTTGTGTTTTTGTTGTTTACACGGAAACCATTTTCAAAATCTTGCACTTTGAAACCTGTTTTCAAAAGATTGTGTTTTCAGGCCACCAAAATGCCGTTGTCGTGTACATGAACGGCCAAAGCGCATTAAAAGTTTTACATGGTCGTGTAAACGGCCCCTAAAACACAAATGAATTAAAAGAACAAAACATAAACCCTACACCAACGCTAGTGCTAATGCTAATTAAGTTCACTAAACCCTGAACAGTGATTGTGGTATTGACCATACTACTACAATCTAGAGCAGTGGTCGCCAACCCATCGATCGCAATCGACTGGTCGATGCTGTTCCAGTAGCTCGTAAAAATAACAAAAATATGTGTAGAAAAATACATTACATTTCTCCAGTCTTTGTACTGTATTTTTGTATTTATTTTTATGTTATTTTCGGGAGCTACTGGGAAATAGCCCACAACATGTCTGAGTCTGTAAACGGCCATTAACAAAAGGCCAGAGATGCTGAAGACGGACGCAAAGAGGAGAAAATTCTGTAGAAGGCAGTGCAGCTCACTGTTCACAATGCTCGAAATATAGGAAGAAAATATAAATATTGAACTGGGGATGAGCCTGAGGGCTTATATGAATGCATCTCTAAAAGGAGCTCAGTCTTCAGAAAGATTTCGATGGCAATGGCATTTTATTTTCCTCTTACCTAGGAATAAAGTAGTTAATTATTAGCGCATTTCAGCTTTGTTTACAGCGGTAACCAAGAAACACTGTATCACTGCTGCTCCATAAGCACCACCTGCTGTTTTTGTTTCATGCTTTTTTGTGTGTGTAGCATTTAAAGTCAGACCGTTCTGTTTTTGCTTTAAATCTTGAAATTAAATCTAATTCAAAAAAAAAAAAACTGCTCATGCAACATGCATAGCATCTTTGTTTGGATTGTGATTAAAAAGCAGTGGTTCCCTCTAATTTGAAATGGCTATGTATTTTTGTTTATTATAATAATATTAAAGGTGCCCTAGATTGTTTTTTTACAAGATGTAATATAAGTCTAAGGTGTCCCCTGAATGTGTCTGTGAAGTTTCAGCTCAAAATACCCCATAGATTTTTTTAAATACATTTTTTTAACTGCCTATTTTGGGGCATCATTAACTATGCACTGATTTTTTCAGCACGGCCCCTTTAAGAGATGCGCTCCCTCCGCCCCCTGAGCTCTCGACTATAATACAGTGCATTTACAAAGTTCACACAGCTAATATAACCCTCAAATGGATCTTTACAAGATGTCCGTCATGCATACTGTATGCATGCTTCGAATTATGTGAGTAAAGTATTTATTTAGATGGTTACGTTTGATTCTGTGTGAGTTTGAGGATATGCTCTGTGGCTAAAGCTAACATTACACACTGTTGGAGAGATTTATAAAGAATGAAGTTGTGTTTATGAATTATACGGACTGCAAGTGTTTAATAATGAAAATAGCAACGACTCTCGTCTCCGTGAATACAGTAATAAACAATGGTAACTTTAACCACATTTAACAGTACATTAGCAACATGCTAACGAAACATTTAGAAAGACAGTTTACAAATATCACTAAAAATATCATGATATCATGGATCATGTCAGTTATTGTTGCTCCATCTGCCATTTTTCACTGTTGTTCTTGCTTGCTTACCTAGTCTGTGCACAGATCAAGACGTTAATACTGCCTTTCCTTGTTTAATGCGTTGAATGGGCTGGCATTATGCAAATATTGGGGTCATACATATTAATGATCCCAACTGTTACGTAACAGTCGGTGTTATGTTGAGATCCGAGTGTTTTCCAGAAGTCTTTTAAACAAATGAGGTTAACAAAAGAAGGAGGAAACAATGGAGTTTGAGACTCACTGTATGTCTTCTCCATGTACTGAACTCTTGTTATTCAACTATGCCAAGATAAATTCAAATTCTGATTCTAGGGCCCCTTTAATAATATTAATCCTGTGAAAGAGATTTTTAATCTCAGCGAGTCTTTCCTGGTTAAATAAAGGTTAATAATAAATAAATAATAAATATCTGCAACCAGTATCAGAATCAGCCAATTTGCTTGTAAAAAAAAAATAAAGAAAGAAATAAATAAGAATCTAAATCGGCCACGAAAATTTTTTTAAATACCTATCTGGGCTGTCTTTTTATATCAAGTAGATCTTGTCCTTCAAAAAGGCCAAGGTCAGGGATCTTGGGCTTAAAAAGTTTGGTGACCACTGATCTAGAGCAATGTTATTTTAGTATCTTTGAGATACTATTATAGTTTTTATTAAAATTTTGAATTAGATTTTGTTTATATTTTCTGTTTTCATTTTCAGTTACAGTTTCAATAATTTTGTTTTGTTTGTCAAAAAAAATGTCTATAGATTTTATTAAATTTATTTCAGTTTTAGTTTTATTTAATTTATTTTAGTACATCAAGTTAAACTAAATTAAAATTGGAAATGCTGCCATGGCAAAGGGCTGAAATATTTATTATTATTTTTTATTATTATTACAGTTAACATTTATTTTCATTTCAAGTAACGGAAATGTTTTTTTTATGGTTTTAGTTTCAGTTATAATAATAACCTTGAAACAGAGATCTATTAAACATTTAATGGAGAATAGTTGATATATATGAACACTTTCCTCAAGTCATTTAGAACATTCCACAGAGTGAACTATAACAATTATCCATATCAAATTATCCATCACGTTGTTACTTGTTTGTTTTTTTTGTTTTTTGTTTTTTTCTTTATTGTGGAATATCCTGCTACCTTATTGACTGTAATAATAATGACATTAATAAAAATAAAAGCTATCTAAAGTCATTTATCTGATTGGAGATGTGTCTTCAACAGAAAATCAAGCTGAAGTGATTATACCGGACACGCTGTTACTTGCCGCTTGGATAAGTTTGTTGCCTAGGAGTACCTGAAATGAAGTCTAAATGAACACAAAACATTTGCACAGACTTGAAAAGGTAGTTGGACCTCATATGGAAAATACAGACAATAAAACTAGTTTGACTGATTAATTTTATACCTGTTATCCACAATAAAATGATCTGTTCTGTAAACACCTTTTTTTTATCCAAGAAACAGTATATTCTGCATATCATGGGATGTTCAGGCATGCCGACATGTGCTTCACGGTTAATAAACTGATCATAAGATCTAACATTTATTATGGGACCTGTTTTAAATGCCCTGAAGACGTTGGCACACCTAAAGCGTGTAAGGAGCTGCCAAGTCCCTCCCAAACAGAACTAACACATGTTAACACCTTCCTTTTCAGAGTTCATTGTTTGTACATGTATATTTGTTTTTTTGTTGCTGTAATTCAAATTACAGCATATTGGGAATGTTCTCTTTCTACAACCAACCTTGACCTCAGAAATGTGCACTGATACAAGACCCCAATGCCATGAAAACAAGAAAAACAGACCTACCTTTAAGAGGTGCTGATTGATCCATTTTGTAAAAGTCTTTTTCTGGACTCTGTCTCTTTCATCTGAAAAACAAGAAGGATTGATGTTAGGACTGCTTTCAGAATAAATTTTAGTATTGACACCATATCCAGTAATACTGGCTCAACCAATGGCAGGAATATTTTTTATTGTATTACAGTAAAGATGTTCTTGATTATTATTTCCCTTTTTTAACTTTAGTTAGTGTGTAATGTTGCAACAAATGGCTGGTAGGGACTACAACAAGCTTCTTCCTGGATTAGTGACATCACAAACCCTAAAATTTACATAAACCCCGCCCCCGAGAACACACAACAAAGGGGGCGGGGCCATGTTGTGCTGCTTTAGAGAAGAGGAAGAGTTGTTGTAGTAGAGTGTTGTTGACATGCCATAGTTTAACGCCGGACTGCTTCACAAACGAGGATCAATTCAACACTGGATTTGCACAAAAGATGAACATGACGGCACATGCTAGTGATGAGTTGAATCAACTCCACAGCAACTACATCAATTTATCCACTAACCATTCAGAAACGTCTAAAAGTTGTAACTTCTTCCTGAGACTCTCCATCAGTGTTACTGACAATCCTCATTTTGGCTGCGTGAGATTCTCCAGCTTTGTTGTTGATGAGCAACCGAAGCGTGAGCTGTTAAAGCAATTAGATCCTTGCCTTTACTTTAATCTCTCTACTGGACCCAACAATGACAGTATACATTAGAGCTTCACGATTAATTGTAAAACAATTGCAATCTTGATTCAAAACACACACATGATCTTATTCATGACAGCGACTCGGCTCTGTCTATTAAATTGACAAGTCCGATCACAGCGAACATTCAGATCTGTGTTCTGATCCAGAGAGAGCAGTTGTTATCTAAAGATATGAAACAGCTTCACAAACAGTCTTTTCAAACACACAGTATCATTATTTCTGTAATGGGATAAAAGTTTATAATTCAGATATAAACACTGATGTGAATCACTTTTTGAATGTAACTTCAAATAACGACTGTATCGATTACATTATTAAACCAGTAGGTGACGACAAGTGATTGTTGAAAAATGTTTCTGAAATTTGTGATTGAATCATTCATTCAAGAGATTCGTTCAAAAAACCCTGATTCATCCAGTTATGAAACAAGTGAAGTCTTGATGAGTGAGTCATTGAATCATTCATTTTTTTCAGCTAAATTAATATTTTAATTTTGGTTTCAGTTCAAAACTGATTTCAGTGCATCACTACATGAATTTATTTTAATTCAAGAAGAAAACTATAGTTGAACAAGAATTGGGAATGAAATGACCAGTCTGTATTCCTCTGAAAATACATCAAAAATGTCTTGCATGTAAACACTACTACATTAAAACAAGATGTACCCACTCTGCCTAGCTTTACAAAAGCTACAACCTGGAAATAAATACTAATGATAGTTGGCATGTGAGGTTTCTGTCATGTTGTAATGTCATGTTTCTAATCTAGAATTCTGGACAGGATGTGAAAGCTAATTACAGAAAAAGACTGAATCCCAGGCAACTCTTGCTTCCATTACACAGCGCTCCCAACCACAGTATTTTGTTCCCTGTGTCCATGACAACAGACAGGCCTGCATCACAGACAGCTCAACTGTGAGAGGACTCTGTCTTTTAATAAAACAGCAGTATAATAAAATATAAATAGAATTTCAAACCCCACCAGTGAACAGTCATCTTCATATAAAAAGGAAAGCAAAGCAAACTTGTTCTTAACATCATGCAGATGCTCTAAATCATCATAATCATGACATCATCATCATCACTTGACCATTTGTTCAGTGTTGCAGCACATTAATATTTCAAAAGGGCCTGTTCTCTAACTGAGACCCTGCAGTGCAGAAAACGGGACTATTTCACCATCTGTCAATTAAAACAGTGGGATGAGCTACAACTAATCCTAAAACTACATGTTTACACTCTCTGAGGAGAATCTGTGTGCTGTTTGCCTGTGAAAACTTGTGTTGCTATGCATTTACTATTTACTGTGGTTGCTAATAGTCAGATGTCTCCATGATATTCCGCTCTATAGATATGGTTCTCTCCTTCAAACGTAACTTTATGGGATTATCTGAATTCTATCATTCATCAGGAGAAATCTGATGCTGATGATTGTGCAAAAAACACTTGAAAAGGGTGTGCGATGTGACACATGTCATGTTTTTTTACAGCTATGTTATCTGGGATTTGGTGCCCCTTGCTAGTGAGATTTAAAAGGATACTTTATTCATCGTCAGGTAAAAATACGATTCTGAAAGTAACAGAAAGCATAACAAGCCACATACTTTGGGGTGTTTTGATGAAGCGACACAATAACAGCAATAAGATCATATTTGATGTGTAAATGTGTAACATTAAAATGCAGTGATATTTTAGTGATATTTATACGGCAGGAACACATCAAGCCGACGGTCGGCTGACAGGCAGGTTTTGTTCATCGGCCGACTAAGTTTTCTCAGTGTGTTCTGCACCGTCGGCTGAAGTTGGTCCTCGTCAGCTTTTTTTCGGCTGATTCGACATGTTGAATCGGCATCGGAGCTCGTGGTCCGTCGGGCCATCTGATCATTCTGATTGGCTGTTCAGCTACTGCCACCTGCTGGTTCGGAAAGGCATTTCATCTTACGCAGGCGCAGAACTGACGTGCTACTTGGCCGTCGGGTGTCGAGCTTCGGTTTGGTGTGTCAGGCCAACTTTGGACACAGATGCTGCCGACGTGAGCCAACCCCACAGTCTGCTTTCGTCACCACTAGTTCATCGATGTCGGCTTGGTGTGTTCCTGCCTATACTATTCTAATATTTACTAATATTTTTAAATAGATTTTATTTTACATTTACAGTTTCCATTTTAATTTTAGTCCATTTTAGTAATTTTGTTGTCATTTTATTCGCTTTTGTTTTTAGATGCTTTAATTTATTTATATTTGTTTTAAGTTTAAGTTTTTCACCTACTATTTATATTGTATTTTATTTAAGGTATGTCAATTAATGAAATAAATTTGTGTTAACACTTTACAATAAGGTTAATTTGATAACATTAGTTGATGTATTAACTAACATGAACTAACAATGAGTAATACATTTGTTACTGTATGGGTTAATCTTTGTTAATGTTTGTTCATTATAGTTTAAAGTGCAATAACTTATGTTAACAAAAACAATCGTGATTTTAATAATGTATTAGTAAATGCTGAAATTAACATTATTAAAGATTAATAAATGCTGTAGAAATGCAGTTTATTATTACTTGATGTTAACTAATGAACCGTATTGTACAGTGTTACCCAATTTTTAATAGTTTTAGTTAACAATAACAAAACAGCTGTGTCATCTAATAAATAAAAATACTTTTAAATGCTACAAGTGAATTAAGGCATAACAACATCATTGTGTACAGTGTGAAAAATGAACATTCATTTCTGTTTTGAAATTAAACTAAATATTACATTAAACAGTGTCATTAAATTAGAGTTGCATGATTCTGGAAAAATTGACAATAACATTTTTTTTGTTTCAAACAGAGATCATGATTCTCCAACAATTCTGAATAAACAACTAAACAAAATGTTACTAGCTGCAGTCTATTTAAAATTTTGAATCTGAATAAATTATATTTAATAAACGGTTGAATGAATGATTCAATGACTCACTCATAAAGTCTTCACTTGTTTCATTACTGGATGAATCAGCGTTTTTGATTCAATGAAAAATACATACAACTGTCACTTGTCGCCACCTACTGGTGTTAAGATGTAATGATCCAATCATTATTTGCAGCACCATGTTACTTTCAAAAGGTGACTTGCTCTATTTTGATCGCTACCGTAGACATCAGTATTTATATACAAACTATAAACTCTTATTCCCAGTGATCATTTGAATATTTGTAAAACAGAAATAATGACAGTGTGTGGCTGAAAAGACTGTTTGTGAAGCTGTTTCATAGCTATACATGATCAGCGGCAGCACCGTCACAGATCTGAATGTTTCAGTGTGATTTTGTCAAAGGTATAACAGACACAGGCGAATCATTGTCATTTAGGAATACGATTGTGAGGGTGTTTGAATCAAGAGCCATCTTTTAATGATTAAACTTGCAGCTCTACATTAAATGTTTTTTTTTGGAAATCAAAATGTAAAAATCAAGGAAAAGAGCAAGCACAATTAGGCATAATATATATATCCAAAACTGATCAATACCACTGAATTTAAAAATCTCTAATATCAGACAATTAACCAATATGGTAAAACCTTGACATACATGACATGTCACTTGGAAATGACTCGTTGTTTATGGTTTGTTCTAACATTTAATCCCATGTATGAGCAACAGCCACACCTATAATTACCAGAAAGCAAAGCATGAATCTGAGCCACTCAACTCAACCTGACCGGAGCGGCGAAACATTCGAAATCTGACTGCACTTTGAACCCTTCAGCACTGACAGAGATAAACTCTGCCCCAAAGAGCCTTACAACAGCAGATCAAGAAAATGGAAAGAAAATGAAAATGAAAATACTGCACACTGCAGCAAAGCCAGGAGGAAAGACACTGACCCATGCAGCACATGAGCGTCACCAGCAGAGCGCCGCGCCGGCCGTCTCCCCTCATCAGACTGAGCGTCCCCAGCCCAGGTGTCTTCAGCAGAGCGCCGTGCATGTCTGTCAGACCGGCTACAGACGCCGCGTGTTTGAGATGGGACTCGAGTCGAGCTTCTCCGCGAGGCAGCAGCTACTCCCTTGCTTTTCCTCAGTATTCCTTCACAAGCGTCTAGAACGAGTCCCATCAGGTTTTCCAGCAGCGCACAGTGAGTAACAGACTCCGCCGCATGGTGAATGTTTACATAAGGACGGCTCACTGCGGTGTGTTACCAAGGCTGCTGGATGAACCTCTGAGGATATGAGTGTGCTGAGCAATATATTCAGTGACACTTTCTACACAGCGCTCCTTTGTGAAGCAGCAACGAACGGGCCTGTTTCTTTAAGGAAACAATGATCGATTCCATTACTTCACACAGTGATTAACCCTGTGCTGTACACACAGACTTCAGTTATTTATGGAAATGACAGCCAAATCATATTCTCAACTAAAAATTGCAGTGTCAGCAGCATTTATATTAAATGGATTCTGTCATTTTACTTTTATGGACTAGACTTTCATTTTATGGACTAGTGTTGTCAAAAATACTGACTTTGATACCAAGTCGGTACTGAAATTTTAAAAACGTGTCATCATTTACAAACATGTATGACTTTCTTTCCTCTGCATACACACAAAACTAAATATTTTGAAGGATGTTTCAACTGGTTTTACCCATACAATAAAAAGTCAAGGGGGTCCAAAACAACACTAGATTAGGGGTTGACCGATATGTGTTTTTCAGGGCCAATGCCAATAACTGATATTTTGAACCAATATATACACGTCTGGTATAAAAATTAAACTTAATTAAACTTAAAATTAAGAATAGGGCTCTGACAAAAACTTTCTTTAAATGCTTCTAAACATATTCTGAGAACTGTTAATAATAATATTATTAATAATATTAATAATAATCCAATATAAAACATAGCCTTAACTGTATAAATTAATGTATAACTGTATAGATTAATCCTTATTAAAGTTTTGGGTTTTTTGGGGGGGGTTTTGATTGTGACAGGCAATGGTAGACAGTAGCAGGTTTAAAGGCTCTGTAAGACATAAAGAAATATACTGTTACACATGCTGTTCACATTAACTGAAGACAACCGACGTGCTTATGTGTATACTCGCCAGGACGGGCATTTTAACATAACTGTGTGTGTAACTGAACGTTTATGTGTAATAAGTCGCGAAAAATAACTCAATCTGACATTTGTTGTGAGCAGTTTGAGATAAATAGTGCATTTCAAAATTAGATTATTTTATCTGAAAATCGGCTTTGAAAATGAGAGATACTGATAACTAGAGATGCACTGATACGATATTCAGATCAGGTATCGGCTCCGGTATCGGCCTGATGGGACCAATCTAAATGCGATACTGTACAGTACTTTTTTGTGTTATTGTTAAGCTCCACAAAAGGCACAAAAACATTAAAAAGCACCATAAAGTTTCTGTGCACTATATTCCAAGTGTTCTAAAGCCATTCCATAGTTTAATTTGAGGTACAGATAAATATTTAAGTCGTTAAATTAAAGTTCACGTAAATGCCTCCCTCCGCTGAGGCTGTCAGTCATTCTCAGTTCAACATTCAGATTGCGTGTCGCATTCGGTTACGACAGTCAACAAATGGGAATTACAGTTACAAGCAGCATCAGCCTCAGTAATCTGTCAAAATGACGGACAGGCTGCAGATTTTTTCCGTCACTGCTAAAATAAAAATTCCATCAATGGCAGAAAATTTTCGGTTAATGCGACCTTTGAGATTATATATTATATACATGCCACACTACCGCCGGTGACACTCCATGACCGCGGTGGCGCTTTTGTCATGCTGACCGTCACAGCCCTAAGTGAGGCATACAGTTTATTAGGTCATTTAGCACTTTTCTTATTACTTGAATATCGGATCGGATCGGCCGATATCCCAGGTATCGGTATCGGAAGCGACAAAGGCAGATCGGTGCATCCCTACCGATAACCATAAAAATGCTTAATATTGGCCAAGCCGATAATCGGTCGACCCCTACACTAGATCCCATTGACTTTCATTTTATGGACTAGTGTTGTCAAAAAATACTGACTTTGATACCAAGTCGGTACTGAAATTTTAAACACGTGACGGTTTGTGCGATGTTGAGCGAATTCATAAACACATCTGATTGGCCATTGTGTTCATGTGCTCATCAGATATGTCTGTGATTGGCTACAAAGAAGCGTTTTTGAAGCATTGATAATTGTAGCCAATCACAGACATATCTGATGAGCAAGTGAACACAATGACCAATCAGAGGTGTTTATGAATTCGTCCAACAGCGCACAAACGTCACGTTTTTAACATTTCAGTACCGACTTGGTATCAAAGCCAGTACTTTTGACAACACTTAAAAACTACTGGACAATAATAGGTTCCGGTCTTTCGTCAAAAATATCTAACATAAAATGCTGTTGGTATCCTTTTTTTTTCTTGGTTATCACCGTCAACCATGAATTTTCAGGATCTGCATTTTGTACACACACACAAAACAATAATGGACTCATGCATTTAAACATGCTTGTGATTCCAAAACTTTGCCGTTTGTTTTTAGTCATGCTGTTTAAGAATTCAAAATGTGTCAATGTTTAACCTACAATTTTCAAATATACCAAATAAATAATAACCACTTATTTGGGGCTAGTGTTGTCAAAAGTACCGGTACTTTGGTACCAAGTCGGTACTTAAATTTTGAAAATGTGACGATACCAGCATTTCTGTAGTACCGGTAGTACCGAGAATCCGGGTATATTCGGTACCCACTGATAGGACTGTGCCAGTATTTACGTGAATATGACACGAGTGAAGCACAAAGCTTTGTTTACAGAAGCAACAATAGGTTAGCTATTAAATGTGACATCGCAGCCATGGAAATATTTTGGTTCATGCCGAATGAGAGAGGTACGCGAGTCCATACATTTAAGCTTTGTATTCTGTTTTGCGAATCAGGATCTGGTCACCTGATTATCAGAGAATTTAACAATATTCCATTAGTTATTCCACTGAACATCTGTTTCTTTTCCCAAATCTTCACTCACGCAGGATATTATAACGTTTCGTTTGTTCGCATTGAGGCCTATTATAGGTTATTTGCATTCTTTACTGTGGTAAAGTAGAAAAAACACTGTAGGACAGAAACCTTTTTGCTTGCACGTCAGTTTCTATTTAACAGAGTTTGTGCTCGTTATTAGACTTTATAAGGCGCGTCAAGTTTATTTGTATAGCGCGTTTCACACACCAGTGATTTGTACTTTCGCTTTCTCTGGCAGCGCTAAATCAAACATAGCCTGAATGTCTTGACCCTGCGGAGGATAAAACTCGCTCTTCAGACCTTTTACAACAAGTGTCAGTTGTTTGTAACATCAGGAGATAACGAAGATATTATTAAAGAGAAATAGTCTCTTTCCTGCTCGTGTCCCACATCCCTCTCAAAGCGCAAAGCAGTCTATATCAAAGTAATAACTGGACTTTGGCTATATGACGCATCTTTGTGTGGAAATAAAAAACGAATGCTTTTTGAAATAATATTTAACTTTCTTATTATTAAAGGTTACCATTATTTACCGATATTTATTCCATAGTTTTACATGCTGTAGTGTGTTGTTTCACTGACGGAATAGCTAAAATAAACACGCACGTCTGTTACCCCTGTTGAAAAAACATATGCTGGTAAGGTAGGTTTTGAAGCTGGTATGTTGGTTTGAACTGGTTTGTGCTGGTCCAGGACCAGTTTAGGACCAGCACTTGACCAGCATTCAGCTTCAAAACTTACCTTACCAGCATATGCTGTTTTTTCCAACAGTACACAATGGATGTTTAAGCATTTTTTTTTTTTTTTTTTTTTTATATTTCAAAATTTATTTCATTGAGGTAGCCTATATATACACACACAAACACACACACTCCAAATCAAATAAGCTATATAAAATAGTAAAGTGACTTTAGTATAGTATAGTATTTAGTAAAGTGACTTTTATGTGACTCTTTCTTATCACATATTTGTATTATTTTTGAGATAGCCTATCTGAAAGCCACTTCCTAAACGAACAACAAAATACAAAACAAAGCTAGTTTGAAATATTCAGCGTTCCATAATTCATACTTTTTGCATTTAAAAAAACAAAAGAATCTGAGGCAGTTTACAGTATATAGTGTGAAGTAAGTTCTTCATTCCCAGCAGTCAATGTGAGCTGTAACTTAATTAGTGCTGCAGAAAATCAAGGGCATCAAAAACGACCTTATTCGTGAACACTCTTGAATGTATTTAAAGACATCAGCTATAGGATGTTTTATGATCTCATCTATAGGGCTATGTCTAGATGTAATGCTCTTTAAAACATGGAAGCACTACTTATATTTCTTTTTAACTTTAAATGTGAAGCATATCATTTCTGCATCACTGTAGGCACCACTAGTAAAAATAATGACTGTTTCCAAACAGGTTTACCAAACAATACCCCCGTCTGATTTTCTTTGTTAAAAAGTTTTACAAATAAATTCACAAGAAAAAGAAAATTTGTTTAATGTCATATGACCAGCCAAATACTTGCTTCATCAGAGTTATCAGACACTTTTGCTTGCAGAAGTAATGAATAATGGCTGACTGAGAATCAAGCATTTCTACTAAGACATTAGTAACAGCTTTTGATTAATACTACTTTTTTTTTTTTAACAAAAATCATCAACTTTGCATAAGAAATACTATTCACTTACAGTATATATGATTAATGAAACAATTTAAATGCATGTGCATGGGTCTTGCATGAAAAGAAAGGTGGTATCAGCATCCTGAGGCAGAAGGTAATGATGCAATAACAGGTGAACGGTGCCCCCTTCAGGATGCCAAAAAATCTGTGTTTCTTGCTTTCCGATCACAGCATTCTTCCACATACCAATGAGTCAACTCTCCATAAAACTAAGATAAACTTACTGTAAAGACTTCAGGAAACAATAACTAGGCTATTGCCAAAGTAAATTGGAGTCAAAGGTCACTAACACTCATAAATAGCTCATTTTACAGCTCAATGCTTCATTAGTGCCACATTGACTCATGTTTATTTTATATTTCTCAACTCAGAGTATTTATACAAGCCCGTGCCTGAAGACACACAATAATCAGACAGTGATGACTACAGCTGTTTTACTGTGATACACATATCACTTATAAACACATTACGGCTCATAAATCACAGCAAGCTGAAGAGGCGTATGAAGTGACTCCTATTTCATAGATGTGGCTGGTGTGCAAACAGGAGTCGACAAAAACAGTTTGAAACAGGTCTCTGTTAAAGGTTTCTTTTGTATTTTTTTTTAAATACAAATTGTTAAAATGTGTTCCAAATCCATTTGGTGCTGCTAGTGGTGCAGAAATGACACACTTCACTTTTAAAGAGATGCTCGCAAAGATGATTTCAAGTGATAGCGTGTGTTCGAAATGCCTGACATGCATCCCACATCAAATAAGATACTTCTCGCATGATATCTTGCCAGAACAAAAACCTTGGGTAATCAAGTTACAATATCCAGTAAAGCTTTTAAAAACAATCTATGGCGTCAGGACGCAGCATGTTTGCCTTTAAAAATGTTGTGCTGAAGTAATCCTAGAAAACATAAAATTTACTTGACCACCATTTGACCTTTCCTCTTCAAGGAAAAGAAAAGGTTGTAAAGCGACTATGTTGATATATGATGACAGTAGCACACAAAACAGACGAGTCATAAAGAAAAATCACACTACAACAGGACAAACCCTCAGAGCTGAATCACATAACCTCAGATCATCGCCACTTACAAAAAATAAAGATACTTTAAGCTTGTCAACTATCCAGCAAGATTAAAATTCTGTATTTTGCTTAAAGAAAATAAACAACTGAGAGATTCTTCACTTTCAAAGTAATTAAGTATGTTCTTCTCAAATTCTCAGCATTTAAACAATTCATGTTTGCATTTATTTTTTCTTAATTTCTATTACTTTCAGCAGCAATAATAATAATAATAATAATAAAAATCTATAAAATTATTTGAAAAATAAGGTCACAGTGCAAAACAATTCTTAATTTAATTTCTTTATGCAAAGTAAATTTGAATAAAAAAATAAACTCTATTACAGTTTTTTCCAATTGCTAACACACTAAAATGACATGCACAGCACAATTATTTAAACTGACACACAGAGAGCAAAACTTCTTCTCAAGTCTCCAAAAGTCTAAACACCTTTTCTGTTTTACACACATTTTGCATTTCAAAATAGCACTTTTTAAATTCACTAAATACAGTTCTCTGCATAAGACACAACAATCTGACATAAAGTCACATGTTTGCCATTTCAAAACACTGCCATTCAAAATGACACTACATGAGCTAATTGGCCAATTACATGTGCCACCTGGCCAAACACCTCAGTGGTTAATTGTTAACACTTCAATCAGGATGTAAGCACTATGAAAAGACCACAGGTGAGAACCTTTTTTTTACAACAACAATGGAAGACATTGCAGAGAGAGGAAGAGGAAGAGGAAGAGGGAGGTTGAGAATAAGAGGGGGAGGAAGAGTGAGAGGTAGGGGTAGAGCAGGTAGAGGAGTTCATGGCCAAAGAAGACAAACACTTTCAAATGAAATCAGAGCAACCTTAGTAGATCATGTCATCAACCATGGGTTGACAATGCGTGAGGCTGGACAGAGAGTGCAGCCAAACTTGAGCCGTTTTACTGTCGCCTCTGTCATCCGGACCTTTAGACTGGAGAACAGGTATGTAACCAAAATTTCATGTAGTACACATGTAGTATACCCCATGTCATAGTGTATCAGTTGGGTGACACCTGTTTACTTAGTGTATGACATCAGCCATTCATGAACTGTACAAGTTTCCTGTACAATGTACTCTACTGTGGGGGAAAATATTTAGGCTGCATTGTCCAAGCCCTATATATATTTTTATTTTATTTTTTCTAAAGGACTGAGAGACGACACCATGGTGGAGGAAGGGGCCAAATGTTCACCGGGGTACAGGAAGCTGCCATTGTAAACTTGGTTTTGGAAAATAATGAAATCAGATTACGAGAAATTCAAAGCCACATCATCCAAGACAACACCTTATTCAACAACATTCAACGAGTTAGTCTGTCCACATTGGCTCGCATTCTCAAGCGAAACCAAATCAGAATGAAACAACTTTATAAGGTGCCGTTTGAGAGAAACTCTCAAAGAAACAAAGAGTTCAGACGAGCATATGTGGATGTAAGTACTATATTGACTGCAGTACACTACACACAACATTGTTTCCCAGTGTACTGGATAACACCATATTGAGTGATTTTTGTTCTTTGTTTTCAGGGAGTACTGGAAATGGATGCTCATGCAATCCCACATGAGTTCATCTTTATAGATGAGGCTGGGTTCAACCTAGCAAAGACCAGAAGAAGAGGGAGAAACCTCATTGGCCACAGAGCCATTATAGATGTTCCTGGCCAACGTGTTGGGAACATCACAATGTGCGCTGCCATCTCCAATATGCATGGTGTCCTCCACCGTCATGCCAAACTTGGACCATACAACACAGCCCATATTCTCACATTTCTGGACAGACTTCACAACATTCTCATACCACCAGAGCGTATGAATGATGCAGACCATCAAAGAAACCGGTACGTTGTAGTATGGGACAACGTGAGCTTTCATCGTGCAGCCCCAGTCCAAAACTGGTTTGCTGACCACCCAACATTTCTCGTGCAATACCTCCCACCATACTCACCATTTCTGAACCCCATAGAAGAATTCTTTTCGGCATGGCGGTGGAAGGTATACGACCGGCAGCCCTTTGTGCGCATGCCTCTTGTGCAGGCCATGGAAGAGGCATGTGATGAGATTGATGTGGGTGCAATTCAGGGATGGATAAGGCACTCAAGGCGCTTCTTCCCTCGATGTCTGGCAAGGGAAGATATTGCCTGTGATGTTGACGAGGCGTTGTGGCCAGACCCGGCTGTGCGGCAAGATGCTGCCTAATTATTTTTCTTGCCTTTTTTTTTTTTTTTTTTTTACTGTAATATATTTTTTTTCAGAAATTTTCTTTTTCAGTTTACTTTTTTTGTAAGAATATTTTTGTTCAGTCCCATGTAAATATATCTGCTGTGCTTATGTTGTACTGACTTGTTTACTGTAGTGAAGGAAAAAAAATAAAAATGTTGCAACAGCATGTGTGTGTATCTGCAAATATTTCTGTGCATGTGAACAATCTGATACATATTTTAGTATTATGGCAAAGCATACGAAAGATGGGGGTGCTTTTCATTATGCCCAACAGTGTGTAGGTGGTTAGGCAAAAATCTGGTAATATGAATGAAGTGTGTGCCATTTCATGCAAAAGTTTGATTTTGATAATGCTCTGTGTAGTTTCGGTTGCAGTGCTTCATTTTGCAGGATATATGAGGTATTTTGCAGTTTGGGTGTGTGGTTTTGTGAATTGTGTTAAGTGTTTTGATAAAACCAGACTAGTTTGAAAAATTGTGTGTTAGCAATTGGAAAAAACTGTAAGGGTAAGCCTGGACATGTTTAGGAGATTCACACATAAAATATGTGTGCACAGCAGTGTTATTTTAGTTATTATAGTTCTTATGAATATTTTGAATTAGTTTTTAATATTTTCCGGTTTCATTTTAATTTTAGCTTAAATTTTAGTAATTTTGTTGTATGTTGCTGACATTGTTAATAACAAGAGTTCAGTACATGGAAATGACATACATTGAGTCTCAAACTCCATTGTTTCCTCCTTCTTATGTAAATTTGATTTGTGCAAAAGACCTCCGAAGAACAGGCGAATCTCAACATAATACCGACTGTTACGTAACAGTCGGGATCATTAATATGTATGACCCCAATATTTGCATATGCCAGCCCATGTTCAAGGCATTACACAAGAGCAGCCAGTATCTGTGCACAGCTGAATCATCAGACAAGGTAAGCAAGAACAAAAGCAAAAAATGGCAGATGGAGCAATAATATTTGTATTTGTATATTTTATATTTCAGTTAATGTTCATATTACTTCAAGTAACGGAAATGTTTGTGGTTACACTTTTAGTTAACTTTAATAACCCTGTTTTTGGTACTTTTAGCTTATCTGCCATTAACCTGTATATATGTGTGTGTGTGTGTGTGTGTGTGTGTGTGTGTGTGTGTGTGTGTGTGTGTGTGTGTGTGTGTGTGTGTGTGTGTGTGTGTGTGTGTGTGTGTGTGTGTGTGTGTGTGTGTGTGTGTGTGTGTGTAGGTGTGTGTGTGTAGGTGTGTGTGTGTGTGTGTGTGTGTAGGTGTGTGTGTGTAGGTGTGTGTGTGTGTGTGTGTGTGTGTGTGTGTGTGTGTGTGTGTGTAGGTGTGTGTGTGTGTGTGTGTGTGTGCAGGTGTGCTTTTGTTTATATTACATTGTGGGGACCAAATGTCCCCATGATGTAATATAAACCTGAGTTCACCTACATCGTGGGGACCAGCCAGCGGTCCCCACAATGTAAATGGGTTTATAAATCATATAGAATGAGTTTTTGTGAAAAAGTAAAAGTTTGCACAGTTTCCTGTGAGGGTTAGGTTTAGGGGTAGGGGCAGGGTAGGGGGATAGAATGTACAGTTTGTTCAGTGTAAAATGCATTGAAGTCTATGGAAAGTCCCCACAATTCACAAAAACAAACATGTGTGTGTGTGTGTGTGTGCAGGTGTGTGTGTGTGTGTGTGTGTGCAGGTGTGTGTGTGTGTGTGTGTGCGTGTTACAAACCTGAACCAAAACAATCCCATACAATTTATAGCATATCATGTTCTTGTTTTTCTCAGCTTTTTGTACATTGCTTCTTCAGGTTTAATATGTAACCTCCAGGTTTTTCGCCTCATTAAGCACAATGTTTCTTCCTCAGTCAGCGAGCATAGGACTTTGCATACAGTACAGCAGTGCCATGTACAGAACATCAGTGAACGGGGGAGGAAGTGCGGTCGGGGCTGAGAACGGCCATGTCTATGATCAGCCACTCCAACAAAACACAGATCTCCTGTCATCACCAGCTGTATGGCATTTGTGCCAGTTATTGTGCCAACATTCACCTGCGCTCATTAGGGTGCTGCTAAAACCCTTTCGTGAAATATCTGGAAATCTCCTGATCAAAGCTCACACAATATACGGGAATACAACATTTAGTGTAATTTTTTTGCTTCAATTTCATGACATGATCATGGGGAGTGTGGATTATAACTAGGGCTGCACAATTAATACAAAAACAAAATTGTGATGTAGCGTAGTGCAATTATCAAATCGCAAAGGCTGAGACTGAAGTTCATAAATATATGTGCTGCGTAGAGTGAAGCGCGGCAATGTGTTTATTTACACGTGAGCAGCTCATGATCCACCAGTGTCTCAGTGCACCTCGGTTTTCCATCAAAATTGTCTGGTTTTTCATCAAAAGTTTGATGGTTTAAAGTGTGTATGTAAATTTTATCTTGCCATTTTTATCAGAAATTTTGCAACTATATATTTTTTTCCCAAACCGTGCAGCTCTAATAATAACCATGACTTCTGAACTCTCAGCATGCAACAGCCTGTTACTGGACATTTAACAAATGCTTTGTACTCGCAGCTTACTCAGAGCAACTTGCACAACACAAATTGCAGGGATCGTCCCTCTGAAGCAACCCAGAGTAATGTGACCCACTCAAGGGCACAACAGCGATCTGGATCTCAGTATCTCAGCAGTTCACTTTTTAAGTGGGATATTTTAACCTGGTCCTGTAAAAAACCACCCAGACCACTCCAGAAAGCACCTAGTAACCAACCTTTGACCTAGTAAAAGTTCCCACACCAAACCCATCTTAACAAACCTGTTGATGTTTAGTCATAATTATTGGTGATGTGTTACACCTTTCCAAGGATTAGAGTCAAAATCTGCTAAGGGCTCATTAAATGTAACAAATCATGTAAAAAAATGTCATCTTTCATTGGAAAATTAAACAACATTTGATCAAACTTTGATAAACAACTGAGGAGATATGAACAAAAGTCTTATGGATTTGAGGGTAATTAATTGATGACAGAATTTTAATTTTTGGGTGAACTATCCCTTTAAGATTCAATTTTAAGCAAACTAAATGGCTCAACATTTTTGCAGTGCATGATGACAAAATCAGTTCAGCAAAGGTTTGCAGAAACACAGTAAATGATAATGAAGGTGTACACCTGCAGAAAACATGCTAGAAATTCGACACACTTTGGCAATCTTTGTTTACAACTGCAAAGCTGACGCCAGGGCTGCAGTTTTGTCATCATCCATATGTCTGGCAATCAAATGCCTTTATGGCTGCATTGTTGCAAATACCTAGCAGAAATGTTGCACATCAGCCTTTCAATGGAATGAAATGGGCCATACCACAACATTTTAAGTCTTTAAAAACTTAAGAAATAAACACACGGGGCCATGCGAGATAAACAGCAATTGACGTTCTCCTCATTCCACAGCAGTTAGAAAACCAGATTGTCTCCCTCAGGCAAGGTCAGCATGTGAAATACATTCATGAGACAGAGAATCTTCCCAGCTGACATACACGCCTTCATATGGGCCAAACAAACAGCCTAAAGAACTGAAAGCTACAGCATACACAATCACTGCTTTGAGGGAGATCTGCCACTTCTACAGCATCACATCCCATATCCTTCACAGCTAAAGCAATAAAATTTACATAAACCCCGCCCCTGAGAACACAACAAAGAGAGTGAGGCCATGTTGGGCTGCTTTAAGCCCTGGATACACTGCATGATTTCAGCAATCCTATAAGATCATTACTTTATCACACTGTGTGACATGGATCTACTAAACTTGGGCACGACATGCATGTAGACTGTACGATTATGACACCTATTGACTCGTAGGCTACGATGCAAGAATAAAACATCATCAGCATGTACTACTGGTAAACAAAACACCATGTTGAATCACACTTTGACAGTTTTTATGTGTGCTGAAAATAAAAAGAAAGCGGCGAAAGACAAAGGGAAAAGAGCTTGAGTTATGTTTTAGTGCCATGTCGCTTTGATTTCATGTCACATTTTTATTGGCTGGTCAAACACACTGTGCGTTGATCATGATGAATTTCTGACACTGTCAGAAAATGATCGTAGGCTATCTTTGGTCGCAAGACCGGGAAAACGGCCATCTTTGAACCTCTCTGACTGTACGACATAGAACCACCGATTAAGAGCCACGATGACCGAAATCGCCACGATTGTTTCACGATGGCAATCTTTCGTCTGGGACAGCCAAAAATCGTGCAGTGTATCCTGGGCTTTAGAGAGGAGGGTTGTTGTAGTAGAGTGTTGTTGTCATGCCGTCATTTTACGCCGGACTGCTTCACAAACGAGGGTCAATTCAACACAAAAGATGAACATGACGGCACATGCTAGTGGATGAGTTGAATCAACTCCACAGCAACTACATAAATTTATCCACTATCCATTCAGAAACGTCCAGTTTCATTCTGGTCACTTGTAAAACATCTACATACAACATATTTGCAATTACTTTGCTGCTTTCAGAAACTGTATTTTTATACATGGAAATGCTGAATCACTATCAATGGTGAAAGATGCGTCCGTATGGTTGTAGCTATGGCCTATACCAGCAGGGGTAACATCACCAAGCTAACCAGCCAAACCCACACTCCTTGATCCAGCCGCCAGTGTCTACATTACCGTGGCTTTATAAGAACTTTATCTTTATCAGGTTAAAAGCCTCAAGCGGCTAGCAAGAGAGTTAAAACTGGCAAGATCCATTAGCTGCAGGATGTTCTCAGACCAAACCCCCTCTCAGCCATGATTCAGAAGATAATTGTGTGATAATGTTGCATGGTCAATAGAGAGATCAGAAGAGAGTTGGGGTCACAGGACTGTGATGTGTATTGATTACCGCCTCAGCCATTAGGACTCAACTGTTTAGGCTCATATGTTCTAATGAAGCTCTCAGGAGGGCTGGGACGATACTGATGAGGTGATAAAACAATAGACTGTCTACTGTGCATTACTGTCATAGGAAAGAAAAGCAAATAAACAATTAAACTCACCATTCTTATTTTTATGGAATATTGCCGTATTTATTATAAATGATTTATTTGTACAATCTTTGCTGGTAATTGGAATAACGTCCCCTCCCTCTTGCAGCGACATCTCATCTCTTCTCTGATGATGAGGGCGGGTCAACCTGTCACTCGCATGAGATCCACCAATAGCAAACCACAACCATCCAATCAATTCCCCACGGACAAAATCAAGCCCCGCCCACATTTGTGCTTGTTCCAGAAGCCATTTCACTCAGATATATGTCACAATAAGTGAAGAAAAGTTCAATTTCATGACGACTTCAAAAGCTAAAATCCTTATTTGAACAAAGGATCTTTCATTTACAGAAGACAGACTTTAAAGGGGTCATGAGTTGAGAAATCAACTTTTTCTTGAGCTATTGATATATAAGAGGTCATCGTGCTATAAGAATATCCTGTAAGTTTATTGTTAGTCCAATAAGAGCTTTTATTGACACCAGGCCCAGCGAACGATTCTGGAATGTGACATAGGCCCTGTTTACACGTACATTGTTATTTTGAAAAACTGAGACATTTCCCTTCGTTTGCACCCTTCGTTTACACGCAAACGGAGAATTCGCATCTGAAAACGAGGTGTTTAGGCAGCCAACGTCACAGTGTGGGTCAGAACTCGCACCTACGTCAAAAGTGCGACCTATGTTTACATGTGATCATGGAAGCGTTCAGAGTAGCAGTCGCATTTATGTTGGTGCAAACTCTTCTCGTGTGTTTGCATTTGCAAATACAGCTGCTCCATTATGCCGAGGAGTAGAGACGAATGAGTGCTTGGAGGTCAGCAATTTTGCAACAACTTGATTCGTTGCAATTTTCGGGATTCTGATTGGCTTACGTGGGCTTGAGCTTCTCGTTACACCGCCACCTACAGGGTTGGCCTGCTCTTGACAGCATGTATACACGGGTATGTGTAAATGAACACTTTTCTGAAAACTGACATGTGTGCACGATGTTATTTTTGAAACTGGAGAGGTTGAAATGTCCGTTTATGAAAATAGCTGCCCACATGTAAACGTAGCCATAGACAGGTGAAACTCCGCCTCTGCAGAAGAAATCAACGCCTATTTCATCATTGCAAAAATTAAGAGGAGAAAAGAGCAATACAGGACAAAAATAACATTACCTTTCAAAGGATCCTAATGCTAGGAATATGGTTATTTATTTTCAACAATGTGAATGTCTCAGTTGAGCTTTATTTATTTGTATTCGGTACATTTCACTGTGGATTCTTTGGTGAATAAATCGTATTTCAGCGCAGGCTTTGCAAACAGATTTTTACGATATGGACTCGACAGTAATGCAACATGTCAGTAACTGTGTTCATTCTAATGCCTGATCTGATATTAATGATTCATGTACAGTCAGATGTTCATAGTCTGTGTGTCAGTAAATCAAACCCGTGACTAAATGCTCAACTTCGCGTTGTTTCTCTTAGTAGGATGAAAATAATCTGTTATTTAAACTGTCATTAAATTATATAGAAAACGATCAGAGAACGCTCCCTTTACAATCGCCAGAGCTGTCAATCAAACAGCGTGACTTTCTCAGTGAATTAAGTTCTGGACTTAATTTCTGCCAAAACTCCCATTTTACTCAACGGATCTCTTAGTTACACTGAGTTTGCACTGTTAGTTATGATGAAAGCATTCGTTATTCACGATTAGTTAACCTTGAGAGCTGTAACAGTAAAAAACGTGCCAAAAGTTTTCGAGAGAGTACTACTTAGCTATTTTATACGGAAAGATGTTAGCCAATCACAGCAGTGGGCGTTTACACTGAAGTCTCACAGCAGACACGCCCCTTAAAACAGAGCGTTCAAACCAGTTCAGGGTAGGAAAAATGTCTTTTATTTCTAAATTATGACAATTGGATATAAAAAGCATACTAACATTATAAGTGCACCCCAGGAAACATTATAAAACAATAAAACAACACAGTTCATGACCCCATTAAACTGCTAATTGGGTCTCCACACTGAAGGAGAGGCTTTCAAAAAGACAAGAAATCTTTCTGTATCTACTTGTTAAGGATTAAGGGGGGTTATGAGAATCTTGCTGTATTGCTGAGTCACTGCTTGTTATGACTAAGAAAAAATCCTGGTTTGATGTTCAGTTCTCTTCCCCCGACCTTAAAGAAATGATATTATGCACAACCTTGTTTGCTAGAAAATGACTATTAGTATTATAGCATAATGGCATAATACTATTTTCTGCTTTGATTTTATTTCATTATATTCTGATATTAACCTCTTCAGATCACCAAGAGTCTAGACATTTCTACACAAAATTGCACTTAATTAAGTGCAAAATAACAGTTTATGATAACTGACTCACTGAATTTAATGTGTACATAATAACAATGTTGCATACTACTGTCTGAACTGTTTATCATGGCATACTGCATGATTCACATTGTATTTTTTACAATAGTGATCAGTCTTCAGTGTATACTTTACAGAATGCAAAATATTCCATTCCTAATATAGTTGTTGTCTTAACATGTCATGTCATGAATTTCATGTTTGTTCATAATACATTTATTTATACACTTCAACTTCAAAAGTTAAAAATGTATTAGTATATATAGAAATGAAAATGAACCTAAATTATTAAATGATATAAAAGTAGAGTTCATTGTTATTTAATTTTAGCTATTGCATTAATTATATGTAAAAAAAATCAGAACCTAATTGCCAATATTACATATGCCGCAAAATATTGCATTAGAAACAGCCACCATTAGGCATTCAAAGGATAAAATTTGTAGCAGGATTATTATTGTTGACTGAAACTAAAACTAATTTAAATAAATCTGAAATAAAATAAAGTAAAATAAAATAAAATATATGTATCAGTTGAAATACTTAAACTAAAAAAAGTAAACTAAAATAAATAACTGTATAAATTTAAAAAACAAATAATAACAAAAGCACATAATGAAATTATTAAAGATGAAACTAAATTTAACATGAAAACTGAAGCTATACAAATAAAGCCAATTCAAAATACTAATAAAACTAAAAAATTAAAATAACACTGATTTGTAGAAGGCTTTTGCATGAAAACAACAGGTTTCCCTTTTTTCCCCATTTTTCACCGTGCGCTACATGTGAGAAAGGAATTGTATTTGAAAAATATTAATGATCACTTTAATTTCATATCTCATTCTGTCCTAAGGCTGTAGCAGTTCCCAGCAACACATCAGCTGCATTGGGCGTGTTTCCTGCATCCTTCCCTGATTAAATGCAAGTCCCGAGGGGCGGAGCCGTGAGTGATCACATGACCTCACTCAGACAAAGCTGAGCTGTCTGGAGCAGGGAGCGGCCTGCATACTGAGCAAAGTCACTATGGCAACTGGACAGCACATTCACTAACACACACTACTCAGGCACACTAACAAGAAACTGTTACTTCATCAAATACCCAGTGAGTGTTCTCATCTGAATCCCTGCTCAACTACTTTTTGTCCTGTTGCAACTGTTCTCCATTTACAAGCAGAAACAGCTGGGAAAGTCATCAGGAAGCCAGATTTGATCAATAGCCAGTGCATTCTTAAGACCAGTCGTCTGCTCTCAAAGAAAAAAATTAGATTAAATAAAAAAAAAAGAGCTCAAGTACCAGTTCATTTATTCATAACAATTCATAACATAAC